>NC_033622.1:2589148-2639434 GCF_001540865.1 Ananas comosus | reverse complement strand
GGTACTCCCTTGAGGACTACTTGTTTACAGTAGTCTCTCCCCCCGCCCTGAGTCATGTTACCCTGTTTTGCAGAGCCACAGGTTTCGGCTGCTGCGCCTTCCGCGGATCAGGATCGAGGCAAGGGCATCACAAGTTAGAGCCCTACCCGACGTGCTGAGCTAGAGGTGCCCCTACTGCAGGTAGATGTTTTGTTTCGAGTTTATGTACATAGTGGACTTAACTCGCCAGTGCGAGTAGCTTTGTATTTTGGATTTGGACTATGTATATGAAACTCAGTTTGTTTAGCTTCTGTTTTCTCTAGCAGCTCTCTACTACTGTTCGTAGTAGTGTTTGATTTACAGGTACAGCTATCGCTTCGTATACAGGGGAAATTCCTTTGTATACGGCGGATTTGTCGGCGCGCCCGGGGAAAGTGTAATCCGGGGCGTGACAGATACTGTACCTTGATTTTTCATAAGAGCGAGTTTCTGTAGAAAACCCAAATATCATAAATATATGGATGCTTTTATATAGGTGGTTTCATTTAGAAATATGCACAGAGTCACATCTCACAAAAATTACTATCTCGAATTCTATTAAAGTTTTAAAGGATATATATATGTATAGAGTAACTCAGTAAGGCTACTATACTTTTATGAGTATAGAGCCATTCATACTGATAAGTTGTTTTTGATGATGGAGCTTTCGAATTGACGATTCACTCCATTAAATATGTTCTAGAACATCTGAGACTTCTAAAAAATAAATTTTGTAATTTTTTGAAATCATAATAAAGTCTATTAAGAGAGCATAAAATAAACAGTCAAACTCGAACGACGTTCTAAAAATAGATGATCGGATCCTTCAATTTAAGATCGGAGTTATTAATCTTTTATCTAGGTAGTGAATAGAATTTTCTATCAAAAATTCAACCTATTCCAATTCTTTTACACCATTAAACTAGCAAATATTCCATGCTGGCGATTAAAAATTATTAATTTTGTGATCTTTTGATCGTAAGGTAAATGATGTCGAAAAATTATGAAATTTAATTTCTAAAAATTTTAAATGCTTTAGATAATGTTTAACGGTATGGATCGTCAATTCTAAAATTTTATTATTGAAAATAACTTATGAGTACAAGAGCGATCGTACTCATAAGAATATAATAGCCGAATTATATATATATAGGTGGTAGTAGGTGGAATAGTATTTGATCCAAGGGCTATTAGTAATTAAGAGATAGATCCAAAGGGTAGAAACTTAGAAGCACCAAGCGGTTGGTGCTTCTAAAAATATTCTAGCTCAATTCTCTCTCTCTCTCTCTCTCTCTCTCTCTCTCTCTCTATATATATATATATATATATATATATATATATAGGCTAGGGTTACTATACTCATATGAGTATAGAGCCCTTTGTACTCATAAATTTTCGACCATTCAGATGAAAAAAATATACGGTTAGGATGAAAGTGGTTACGGTTAGATTGATGGTGGGCCCCCTAGGATTGAGTGGGTGGTTGGTTGAATAGTATAATCCAACGGGTGAAAATGATTAAAGGGTAGATTTAACGGCCAAAAATTTATGAGTACAATAGGCTCTATACTCATAAAAATATAGTAGTCGGACTTTATATATATATATAGAGTTGCACTGGGCTACTATTAGTAGCAAAATCCCATTGTTGCTACCAGTTTTTTAGCCTTTGAATCAACTCTTTTCATTATTTCTAACCATTGGATTAAATACTATAACCCAGTAGGGACCACTCAACCCTAGGGGGACCACTCAACTCTAACCGACTAATATCATTCTGACCCTACAATTTTTCATCCAAGGGTTAAAAACTTGATAGCAAAAAGAGCGTTTTACTATTAATACTATTCCAGCCTAATTCTCTCTCTCTCTCTCTCTCTCTCTCTCTCTCTCTCTATATATATATATATATAGGCTAAATTATATAAAAGTTTCCATCAAAATCCGATTTTTCACTTTTTCCCCTGTCATTTAAAAACCTACACTTTGCCCCCTTGTAAAATAAAAAAAAAGTTCACAGAAGAATATGGTGTGAACTGTAATGATAAAATGACCATTTTGCCCTTCATCATTTTCGTCTCCTTCCTTATCTTGCTCATCCGCTGTCTCGATCGGCCGCTATTCACGCCTCGATCGGCCGCGGTTCAATCCATTTTCTTCTCCACCCGCTCCCCTTCTTCTTCTGCACCCTTCACTTCCATTCATTTCGGCGACGATAGGAAAGAAATCGTGGTGGACGTGGATGGAAAGGTGGACAAGGGCAACGAGGATGAAGGGGAGGTAGCAGAGAATAGCGAGGGGGTGTTTGTGGGTGCGGACAGAGATGTGGGCGAGGGCAATGCAGTGGATGAGGGCGAGGCGGCGAGGCGGAAGAGGGCGAAGCACAGTAGAGAGGGCGGAGAGTATTTTTTGTATAAAAAATATTTTATAACGGAACGCTTAACAGATCACTAACNTTTTTACTGTTAGATCTATCTCTTTGACCAATTTCACCCTTTAAATCATCTATAATCACCCACTAAACTTGTGACACTCCACTAGCATGTTTAACTCTCTTAATCTCTTAGGTTAAGAGTTTTTAGCCATATATATATATATATATATATATATATATATATATATTATTTGATATTTTTTTGGTGATGGTAATGAAATTAACCCAAAGCTTTATTAGTCCTTGTGCCCTCCCCGCTACCTTCCCCCACCACCTTCCCTCTCTGTCCAACTCCATCTCCTCCTTTCCCTCCGTAGCCCTAATTCACCATCCCAAGGAGACGAAGCCCTCGATCCTCTGACCTCTCCCTCCTCGGCGACGACGACGACGACGACGACGACGACGACGGCGACGACATGAGACGATCCTCCGCGAGGTCCTCCGGTAAAATTTTGAGGATCTTTCGTCTTTGATTCGACAGTTCTTTGTTTTGTAGGGTTCGATTCGATTGCTCCGTGCCCCCTTTGATTCTGGAGTGTTGAATCTCGCGTGTTTGGTTGAGTTGTTGATGTATTTGAATCTGTATCTTTTGATTGATTCCTTTCTTTTTGAATCTTGGTGGATTGTTGGTTTCTGTATATTAAGAGATCAAAGAATAGATTTTTGGGCTTTTTCATCACTAGATTTGGTTCATGGACGCAGCAATGAAGTGTTCTTGTGTGAATAACTCGAATTACCGCAACTAAGATGACATTACAGTTAGTTGGTACGATGGAGTAGCCTAAGAATTGCATTATTTGAGAAAACTTTGCTAGAACTAATTATATCCTCTTCACAATCGTTGAAGGAAGAGTAACTGCACCAATAAGTTCCGAAGATAAGGGTTGTTTTGAAACCTGATGTAAAAGAGGGATATAGGGTTATTAGATTCTACGTATTATGAAAACTGGCTTTCTTTTTTTTTTTTTTTTTTTAAAGTAATCAATTCCCTAAATCAAACTGTGGATTGTTGATTTAGTGATTAGTATATGCAAGTTATCCAATGGTAAGCTAAGCGCTATGAGGATTCTCTTTTGTGATTGTAAGTTAGGAGTTTGAGATTAGCTTCTTGGAAGGTCTTGAAAGTCATGATTTGGTAGTTGGTGTATTTCATCTATGAGGTGATTTATGTAATAACGAGAAAATGACTTGAAGAATATAGTATGCCTTTGTAGACATTTGATTATACTCATATACCAAATACAATAAGCTTCTTGAGTAAATGAAGTAATTGTGCTGAATAAGGTATTCATGGATTCAAACAGACCCTAATTGGCGTAGCTGTTGTATAAGCAAAACCACCTATAACCGTACAAACATGTAATTGGATCAATTGAGTTACAATAGATATTTATCATGATGAATTACCCATAGATGACATGTAGAATTGCAATAAATTGCTTTATCTATCTTAGAGATTGCAAATAAGTGCTTGTGTGCGATGCCTGCTTTGACTTTTCCAACCGGAGGGCAATTTCTTTAGCACTGCATGGGAACTTGAGAATAAATAACTCGACCGCATGACAGATCAGAGCATGGTCGGTGCTCAATAGTCGTGCAACGAAGTTAACATAAGTTAACATAAGCATGAAAAATGTGCTTACCAAGGTATTCATGCCTCCGAACGGGATCTCAATAAATTTTCCTCTGGCATAGAGAGCTGGGAAGTGATTTGAATGTTCTAACTGCTCTGTATAGCTATATAGGATTTCTAGTTTACTTACAAAAGGCTTTATTTTTTAAAACCTATTAGGAAACCAGTGGTTCTTGTCTTTTAATCCTTGATAAAAATCTATATGGCATATAGGATGAACACTTTTAACCAGTTGTGGAATATGATGCTGTAATCATTTAATTGGCGATTAAAATGATCTAAATTGAGCTCTAATTGCTTCAGCTTTGCTTCTTGTACTTATTCCCCTGTATTCATCTATATACTTTTTTTTACCCTTGTTCACATGCAATCCACATTTTTCCATTGCTGAGTCTTATTATCTTGTATATCCATCTTTTGTACATCCCAAATCTTGTGGATTTGATCATTGACATAACTTTTCTTTGATTGTTACTGATCTCAACTTAAGTGAGCCAATGAAGATCAAGAATTTATTTCAAACTTTCTGACATCAGGATTTTCTCAGCTCTTACCCACTTTAGCTTCATAAATAACATGAAAAATAGTGCTTGAAATCTTCACTCGTTATTGCAGATTGTATAGATATTTGATATGCTTCATGACTGGGAGAATTTTTGACAGCATTGTCTTTTTTCACTTTTCAGGTCCAACAAAAGCTGCTTCAAAGGAAATGGAACGAATTGACCAGATGTTTTATGCATATGCTGATACCTCTTCTGGGATGATAGAGTGAGTTTAATATATTAATGTTGACTGCTTTCCTTTGTTGTTCATACATCATTCTTTAATGTAAGATGTCTTTCAACTCTTATGTCCTTTATGCTTATTCGGAAAGGAAAAAAAACATCATCAACACTTGCTTATAGAAAGAATTTTTTTTTTTTTTGTTCTATCACTTTTGTGAACTTTCAGGATGGACTATCCTTTGTTATCACTGATTTATTCTTTTTACTTACATTTTGGTTAAAACTTTGCCATGGTATGATCAATGTAGAGCCCAAGCAGTCCCCCCCAATTTTTACCCATTGAACAAAATAAAGCAAGAGAAAAAGTAGAAAAGAAAAAGTTTATTTAGTAGTAATTAACTTTAATGCCCATATCCTTGGTAAGATCGGACATATATAGCTAGTCAAGAACATGTAGTCATATAATTTTCCTACCTTTCCGATTAGCAATAGTTGAGTTGGAAACAGTTAATGGCAGTTAGTTAGACTTGCTGCCATATTGCTAAGAACCTGGTGAGAAGGACAAAAAAAATCTAAAGATGGGTTATTTACTTTTCAGGATTGTCATTCTTTTAGTTAGTTTAATGCTTTGGTCTTAGGTAAAAGCATGACAATAATTAGGATTTCTGTGGTTGGTCTTCAACTGGAAATTTATACAACAAAGTCTGGATATACTCTTGTTGATTTCTCCCGTGATGCTCTGTCTGTGCAAAAGTTTGAGCACACCAGTGGAGAGTCAAACTGCTTTTTTTCGTGGTAAACGTTTGGCATTTCATCTGGTTTGACCAAGTATTTGAAATTAATAAACTAATAAGATATTTCAAAAGAAAAAGAATATTTATAACAGTTGATGGTCTGGAGAACTCTAATAATTGCAACTTTCTGTATTCTTGTGTTGGTCATTGCATAGGATGTCTGTCATTGTTGTAATTGCTCATGTGATTTTATCAAACCCTTTATCAAATGCTGCTGTAAGGCATGGAAATTGTGGAAATCCCTGAAAGCAGACTGTCAACCTGTCATAACATCTAGTTACAGTGCTAAGTTCTTACCCAGGGTAGATCAGATAGTCCATCCTTGTTGGTCATAGTTTAAAGCTCATTCAACTGTTGAAAGAATCACCAAAGCTCCCTTATATTTGGAAATTAGTCGACTAATTCTAAAGATAAACTTTTACTTTGTTCATAGCTTATTCACCTATAAGGCAAAGAATGGACTGTAACTCTGATGATGAAATCGTCATTTATTTATTTAACACCTTATAAGGGGTAGATAATTATTGTTACTTCATATGGATAAGTGGAATACTATTAAAAGTGTTCTCCAGGCTCCCAAGTGATTTGCTGAAGGGCTTTATAAGCTTGGGCTGTATATT
The DNA here is from genome assembly GCF_001540865.1 of Ananas comosus. NCBI lineage: Eukaryota > Viridiplantae > Streptophyta > Magnoliopsida > Poales > Bromeliaceae > Ananas > Ananas comosus. The sequence goes on along the minus strand of NC_033622.1, from coordinate 2,633,207 downwards.
AGATTGCTGATTAGGCTCCTTGCTGTAGGCGGAATGCCTAGAGAATCAGGTCATCACCCAGCTCACCTAGGCACTCCCAAGATGATTATACACCTTTGAATTACTCTTATGTTCACCGTTCAGTTTTGTCTTTTTTTAAATTATTATTATTTTTTGTTTTCCTGAGACGGATAACTTGGCTGGTGAGAATAAGAAGGTATGGTGATGGCAATTGCAAATAAACATAAGATTCATGCTTGTTGGAACACAATATATGAAGTTAAACATGGACTAGTTGTAATATTTCTCTTTAAACATGATCAGCACATGTAGTAACATGTTTGGCATATGGTTGCAAATGACAGGCAGGCCTAGAGTAACGTTTACACATGAATACAAAGAATAGGTCGCTACATTGGTGGTGGAATATTTTGGGTTCACCCTATGTTTGGTGCCAGGATGCTAATAATTCTGTAAAAACATATTGGTATTAGACCACAAATAATTAGGAAAGAGAAAAGAAACATTTTGTTGGATGTACGTAATCTTGGAAAGCCAACAAAAGAATGGAAAGAAAATGGTGGCGTGGTGGGTCATTTAAGGCTTTCAGTACCTTTCAATTTTTCATGGAATAATTTGAAATACATGCAGGTAATATTAAAAATATTTAATGGTTGAGAATATGTCAAAGTCTCCTTCTCCCTTGTAAGATTGAAGAGAATGGGATGGCGTGTCCTTATTATGTTCAGATTTTCACTGGCACATATTTGGTAACTGTCCTAATCTCAATAGTTATACCATGGTGATGCATCGGTGCAAAAAAGCCAAAAAATGTTGTGAAATGTTTTAAAATTCATCGCTAAGGAATTGTGAATGCTGTATGAACATCAGTTGCCTGGATGGCTTGCATCTCAAGTTACCAATTTAGTTCTTTTCGCATAAGAGTTGTGCAAATTTTTAAGTGATCTTAGAAGATTAACCCCCCAAAAAAAAATCTCTACTAATGAGGAAAAGCTGCTCTTAATCCTCCTTCACTATTGCTGATTTTGAAGAATATCCATGGCAGGTTTACAGGTCTATTGGCAAGAACCTGGAGGATGTTCTTCAGAATAATGAAAATTGTGCTGCATGATATATGACTTAAATTATCATGGAGTATGGGTAGCTGGAAATTTTAATAGCATATAGTGAGCAGCTGTGATTTAAACTTTGCTACATTTGGACATGGGAAGCCTGTTAAGACCTAAGGCTAATTTCTGTAGTTTAAATTTGGTGCTCCTTGTGAGGGTGTTATACGGTCTTGCTGTTCCAGATAGTTAGTTTATGCTAATTGTCAAGATTCCTTGCAATTATTTGATATAAAGTACTTAGTTTTGTGCTTTTGTTTGCATTTATTCTGAGCAGTCATATAGAAATGGTTCATGTCTGTTGACTGCATAAAAACTACTTGTACTATTCTAACAATGAGCTCCAAGAGAATGTAAGGTGAATTTGTCAATTAGTTTTCTACTTGTGAGGTAGAGATGGCCTTATTTCTCTTTGCTGAAAGATAGTTAAACTAGGTAACATTATGTTGACGGAAGTGTGCTGATCTATGGCGTGGTAGTTTTGAGGGAGCTCAAGTGAGAAACTAATTTTGTAAACTTCTGACATTGTAAATCCAACCAATAATCGAATATTTGTTTGTAATGAATTGTCTTAAACATTGATCGTTGTTAACAAATGTCTTAAACACTTTTTTTTGGCATAAAAACTTCTTTAAAATTGTACAAGATGAAAACGCATTTCAGACCTTATTAAAGAATATCAAACTTGTGGAGAAAGTACCTGCACATGTTACAATGTATTCGGTAAATACTATATCAAATATAGTATTCTATAAGGAGATGCATAAATTATTGAAGTGTATATGCATCATTGAGTATCACACTATCTAAGATCTTTTCTGAACTAACCTATGGGCTCTTGGATGATCTGCTGAAGAAATAAAACTGAGTCCTTCTATTGCATAAAATTACTCATGTTGTATTTTTCCTTTTTGACAGCCCAGAAGGTATTGAGTCTTTTTGTGCCGATATGGAGGTTGATCCTACAGATGTCAGGATATTGATCCTCGCATGGTATGTGTCATTTACATATTATTATATTCCATTCACATTTTACATGTTGTTTCTTTCTGATTATAATTGCTCCCTGCCGAACTGTGATATTGTATTTGTTATTCTTCATCAGGAAAATGAGAGCTCAAAAACAAGGTTATTTTACTTTGGTATGCAATTCTCCGTTCATTCAATGAACTTCTCATAACACTTCATTTGATAAGCTTATTTATGTTTTTCTCAGGTAATCATAATCTTTTTCCTCTTTACAATCTTTAACTGTGAATGCGCTTCTCTCAGGAAGAATGGCGAACCGGGCTTAAAGCTCTACGAGCTGATACTATAAGCAAACTAAAGAAGGCACTCACAGAAGTAGTGAAAGAGGTCTCTGTACTACTGCATATCACAATTTTTACATGTTATTACTCATTTTTCTTGTAGTTTTCCATGTAAATATTTTGTTTCTTTGGCCTTGCGTCTTGGTTCAATTAAACATTTGCTGATGCCATTTCATTTCTTAACAGGTAGTGAGGCCATCTAATTTCCTTGATTTCTACTCATATTCATTTCGTTATTGCCTAACAGGTATGTTCCTCTTCTAAAAATTGATGTTCAACGCCATAGGTTTCTAATTTCTTGCTCTTCTTATATTGATGTTGCGTACTTTCAGAGGACAAGCAGAAGTGTATAGACATTGAAAATGCCTGCGAACTACTGAATCTAGTTTTAGGCATCCTATTCCGCCCTCAAGTTGAAGAACTTATTGAGTATCTTCAGGTAATATTACCAAGCCATGTTTTCTTTTTCTTTTCCATCTAGGATAAATTTCCAAAGTTAAATTATATAGCGCATTTGGTCCAAGAACCCTCTGGATCGCCGCCCATGGTCAATTTTTTGTTTTTCTCTTCTTTTGGGTAAACTTTAATTTGCCCCCCATGTGGTTTAGTTCATTTTCACCTTGTCACCTTGTCATCCTATGCTTCATTTTCACCTTGTCATCCTATGCTTCAAAAAGTTACACTTAACTACTATATGGTTTAACTCATTTATACTCTATCAATCTGTGATTCAAAAAGTTACACCCAACTATTCCGTGGTTATCAAAAAAATTTATTGTGCTATCCTATTTCACAGTATATATTCTAGGTGAAAATAGAGATAAAACCATAAGGTAGTGTAGTGCAACTTTTTAAAATACAAGGTGGCAAAGTGAAAATGAGTTAAATTATGTGGGGACAAGTTGAACTTTGCCCCTTCTCTTTTCTGAAATTTTGAATATTTATACATGGTTAATTGCAGTACCAACATGACTACAAGGTGATAAACATGGACCAGTGGATGAATTTTCTTCGATTTTGTAATGAGGTTGGGTTCAGAAGCATTTGTCATGAAATCGTATTTCATGCGATACTCTTCTTCCTTACACATCGTTGCTTCCTAAATTTCCATGTTACAGATAAACTTCCCGTCGCTCGATAATTACAACCCAGAGCAAGCTTGGCCGTTGATTTTGGACAATTTTGTCGAATGGATGCAAGCGAAGGCAAGTTAATTTCCTTCGTAAAAATATATACCGTGCCGACCCAATTTAAACATGCTTGCGCGAAAAAGGTATATGAACCAATTTTTCGTTTAATTCCTTGTTGTTTACTATAAAGTTCTACATTGTTATTAGCGTTTCGTTTCATCTATGTACAGGCATCAGAGAGATTCACAAAGATATCTGCTAAATAATTTGCCAAAGTTGTTTCTTTTCGAATAATCTTATTTTCCTTTCTTACTTTTTCTCTCTTTTTGTGGGTTTCTTACCGTGATTGAGAGTGATTTGAATTGGCTATCATTCTTGCAGTTTGGATGAATATCTTTTCCGTTGATCAGACAGATTGCTTCTGATGTAAAAAACGAGGTAAAAAAAAAAAAAAAGAGAAGAAAAATCTGAGGAGGATATTAGCATACAAATGTTTAGTTCATATGCTCAATCTCACACTTAGTACATGTATTCCTCTGGTTGTTTTTGTGGGCCTATTTCTCATGCTCCACAATGGTTGCTTTTGTTGAGTTTTCGCTATAGCAAAATATTTGATAATTTCGATGGTAATGACCTAATAGGTTCCATTTATGAGAAGATGTAGCATTTTCTGGGAAAAGTGATTACTTAATCCTTCATGCTTAAGTTTGAATGCAAGATCATTCCATTCAAATTGTCTTCTTTTGTTTATCTTTTGAGTAGAATCATGTATCACAATATTCAAAAAACATCCAAATAGATCCTCGAGTAAAAGAGAAAAAAAAAACAAAAAAAGAGAAAACGTATTGGATTATTATTTAGTTGTCTTTCGATTTGTCAAAAGTAAATTGGTGGTCCCTGCGATTTCACAAGAAATCAGTTTATTTTACATCCTTTCAGTTTTGTTTGGTAATGGATCCCTTCAATTATTTGATGCAATCCTGTTTTTCTTTCTGATATTGGTCTCGTTGTCCTCAAATTTTAATTTGTTATCATTTTTAGCTTGAATTTTATAAATTATTGTAATTAAATCCTGCAATCGAATCTAGTTGATTAAATGTTGATACGTCGCCGATGTGGAAGTGAGGTATTAAAATGTGGGGACCAACTGTAACGCAGCTCATAGTTTGAGGACCAGTAGTGCAATTTAGCCCCAGTACATTTCATGTTCTTCTTAGGGCATGTTTGGTTCACCTATTTTAAACTATAGAATCAGAATGGAATTCATTGATTTCGATAGTTGCTGTCTATTTTATAGGAATCGGATTCCGATTTTCATTCCACTCCGGAATCGGAATGGCCAAATCCATTTATGATCCAATCCGGCTTTGAATTCCGGATTGGTTCATTCCAAAGTAAACTATTCAAAATTCTCTTTCATCAACATCTACCTACTCTTCCTTCATCACTTTTTTCTTTTTGAATCAAAACTCTTTATTAAAAATTTTAAATTTTCATTCCGATTTTTATTGCAATAATGAACCAAACGTTTTTGGATGATTCATCATTTCATTTTCTATTCCAAAGCAATTCAATTTCATTTCTTATTTTTATTCCAATCATGAACCAAACATTGCCCTTAGGGTGCGTTTGGTTCGCGCTATCTTTTAAAGATTTCTAGTAATCCAATGGGAATAAAAAAATATGACGGTGTTTGGCTAAACGCGCTAAGTAATCTAGTTGGTAATATTGGATTCACTTGGGAATAAGATTCACCCCAAAGTGCTAATCTCATTCCCTTGAGGGAGGGTGGGTATCCTCATATTAATGGATTGGGGTAATCATAATATGTCTAATCTCTTTCTTTCTTCCTACCCGCCGGCTAATTGATATTATTTTTCTTTATACTCTAACCTTATATCTCTCTCTAAACTTATTTTTCTCTCTAAAATTCAACTTTTTTTCTCTCTCTAAACTAAGCTTTCTCTCTCTCTCTCTTTCTAAAATTTCAACTCTCTTACTCTCTAATTTCGACTATATTTTTCTTTCTATTTTTTTAATTATGCTCTCTCTCTCTAACTTATACTCCTCTCTCGGCTTTTTTGTAAAAAAGTTGAAACTTTGGTAACATTATCTAAAAATTAATTAAATTAATTAATTAATTAATTGTATATTTTTGTATATTAAATAACATGGCTAATTAATATTACCGTGGCGAACCAAACACAGGAATTCCACATTCTTAGTAATAGGATTAATAGAAATAAGATTCTCGATATCTTTTATTCCTAGTAATTTTTTATAATGCGACACCAAACGCACCCTTAATGTAAATGAATGACAGTAACATTAAAACCCAGTTTAGACCCCACCTTACACAATTAGGTACACAGTTCCTTTGATACCTTAAGGTAGGTAGAAGTGGCTCCACAATCCACATCGTCGAATTTAATGGCGACCGAAGAACAACCGATACAAGTTAGGACTGGACTGTAATAAACAAAAGTCGAGGCTCCAATTAAATCCTTCATTAATTGAAGGTTAAGAGCGTGTTGGTAGAGGGCACTCCCATTAACTAATTCGCGAATTATTGAAAATCCGAATAAAATAATCTGTATGTAATTTTTTTAAAAATAAAAATAAAAATAAAGCGTATTTATGGTTAAATTTATATCATGAAAGAATTCACGTATGCCACAATTATTTGTGCCCAAAAAAAAGACAGAATTTTTAGATAATTTTTTTTTTCCCAACATAGTTAAAATTCGTAAATTATTTATAAATTATTAAAAAAATTTCATAAACTTTCGAAATATGTGAATCATAAAAGAGATGAAGATGGAGATAGTAATAAACTTTGCTATTTTTTTTTAACTTAATTTATTTTATTTTGTAGCTTTCTATTTTTATTTTTTTTTAAAATTGTAACTATTTATTTATACTAGTTAGTATAAATTTAGAGAAAAAAGGTTTAATTTTAATAGCCAATTTTTTTATTCTGAATTTTTATTAGTGAACATATAACTTTCGTATTAATCGCGTATCCGAATAATTAACGAACCTTTTTTTTAAGGCCGTATTTTTTAAAAAAATTTTGGAGCTTGGAGGAAGTAAATCCCACGCAAGATTAGAACATTACTTGCCAAACAAGGTTACTTGAAGTGATCATTAATTTGAAGTTTTTTTTTTTTTTTTTTTTTTTTTTTTTTTGGGTTCAACTGACCCATTGAGGTTGAGAACTTGAGATTGTGCACATGATATACTTCTTAATAATTGGATATAAAACTTCATTCATGTCCCACTATTTTTAAACTGTGCAATCACACCCATAATTGTATGGTGATTCAATTGTTGGCCCCACAATTTGCTTGCTAGGATATAGCCTAATGCTACTTTTTGTCCAATTTTGCATGAGATAGAGAGAGAGAGAGAGAGAGAGAGAGACCAATTTTGCATGAGAGATAGAGAGAGAGAGAGAGAGAGAGAGAGAGAGAGATTGTGTGTGGAGAGCAACAAACCAGGCTAGCATTAGCCATACACCACCAATTAGGGACAACAATGAACAGCTGTACTCTTTTGTGTTATTCCTCTAGGTGGCATACTCAATCTTATGGCTCAATTGCATGTTTGGTCCGCAAACTATGAAGCGACTGATATTTTAGTTTTTATATATATATATATATATGTTTTTCTTATAATATCTGGTTCAAATTTTTAGAATTGTTACGATCAGATCCCATAATCTAACCTAGTTGACTAAATACTGATAAATCGCTAAAATAAAAGTAAAGCAGTAGCGTTGTGAATAATAATATATCAATAATTAAAACGCCATGTCATTTTTACATTCGCGATTCGTTAATGTTTTGTCATTTAATTAAATTAATTTCTGAGACTTAATTGAAATAATTCTGAAAGTTCGAGCCGAAAATTACTATCAAATTAAAGTTTGAGGACCTAACGTGCACCTTCCCCTAATTTTATCTAATTAACTTTACATCGAATGAAAAAAAAAAAAATTGTGCATGAAATTATAAGATACAAAGACTCTAAGAGATCGGTTCAAACTATAAAAGCTTCAAAATAAAAATTTAAGCCGTTGAAAGTGAATTACAACATAAAAAAAGACCTATATACAAATATTCATAAATTTTAAAAACGTACATCTTGAGTTTTTTCAACATTTTCCTTCCTTGAAAATTTCGATTCATTTATTTTAATACCACTTAATGCATAAAAATCAATTTCAAAAATTTATAAAACCTTAAAAGTGTATATTTTAAGCACTCCAGATCACATTTAATGATTTAGATCTCAATTTTAAGTTTTCTAGATTTGAATTTATACTTGTATAAAAAATGTTATGTAACTTACACATGCGTAATCTGATTCCAACTCAAAACTCTAATAATATGAATAGAGTTTAAACATTTTATGTTGATGATTTAAATCCAACAAATTATTTGTACTAGTAGAGCTGGGCAATCATTACAAAATTAAGTTGTATTTATTATAAACCTATTAAGATCTAAGAAGAAGATTCATAAAAGGGAAGAAACAGATAAAGTAACGAGCAGATTCATTCTAACAACCAAAGTTGAAACATCTTTTAAGCTTTCTCCTTGAGAGAGCGAATCAATCCGCGCACGCTACTTTATAATTTGCACATTACATGTGATGAGCAATTGATTATTCATTTCCTTTTCGAGAAATTTTCTATATAAATTTATGAAATATTATTTATATATATATATATATATATATATATANGAGTGGAAATGATCATGAAATAAATCTAAGGGCTAAAAATTTATGAGTATAACGGAGCTAATACTCATAAAAATATAGTAGCCGGACTATATATATATATATATATATATATATATATATATATTCTCGAATCTTAGAATTTTTTTAAAAAATAATTTTTAAATATTTTTAAAAAATTATGGTGGTCTATAAATTTTGTTTTCATGTTTAAGCTTTTTCATGCTAAAATTGTTCAACTTTTGACATGACAAAGGGGCTACATGTAATGTCATGTCTCAATCAAAAGCCAACTTCAATTTATATCAGGTCCAAATCACATTAAAACATTGTATGGAGCTCCCCAAATCATTGTATTGGGGACGAAAATAAAAATCTGAATTTATAAAATATCTTGTTTGGAAATATTAGTAATTGTGATTTGACTTGTTTGAGATGATTTGAAATGATTTCAAAAAGTACAAGAAAAATTAATGTTTTAAAATCTCGCCCCAATTTATGTCACGTTAGTTTATAATTAAACAGCAATGCATTTTCACAAAAAAAAATAAAACACTATTTTTTAAAAGGGTTAACTTCATACAGGTTCCCACAAATATAGTGAATAACAGATATATTCTTACAAAATTCAACTTTCATAAGTTATCACTGCAAAAATCGTAATGTATTCAGATATGTCCCTCTGGTTATTATCTGTTAGAGAACTGTTAATTTTTTAACAGTAGAGTTGTGAAATGACACTTTTGCCCTTGCCTTTGTCCTCTTCCCCTTCCTCTTCAAGCTACGGGAGCGGACGACAGCAACGGCGACCTTGCGGAGCTTGTCGGGGTTCCGGCCAATGAGGACAAGGAAGAGGCGGAAGGCGAAGGCAAAGGCGAGGCTAATACCATCGAAGGCGCACGTGACGATGGCCCACGCAGGCACCACGACGGCGACGACGATCGGATCATCAACGACGACGACGACGAAGAAGAAGAAGAAGAAGAAGAAGAAGAAGAAGAATGAGGAGAAAAGGAGGAGGAAAATGAGGATACGGAGAAGAAGAGGAAGAAGAAAAGCAGGAGAGGAAGAAGAAGAGGGAGAGGAAGAAGAAGGGCAAAATTGTCAATTCACATTATTAATTAATCATGGTTAAATATTTTAACTGTGGTTAACTAGATTTTTCTAACGGATATTAACGGCATGGATATATTTGAATACATTAGGACTTTTGCAGAGAAGACTTATGAAAGTTGAACTTTGCAGGGATATATCTACTATTCACCATGTTTGCAGGGACTTGTATGAAATTAACCCTTTTTAAAATGGCCAATTTGCATAAAAAATCTATAAGTTTTCAGTTTTTGCAAAATTAGACTGTATTTTTTAATTTTACAGATTCGGATTGAATTTTTAGAAAACTGACTAAAATATCATCATTCTTTTTTTTTTCTCTCATTCTTTTGTTTTCTCTCTACGAAAAGAGAGGCGGAGGCGGAGGCGGCCCACCACATGCCCTCCTTGCCTCCAACCCCACCAAGACTACGCTTACCGCCACTTCTTCAGACGCCCTTCCTCGCCTTTGCCCCATGCGCCCTCGCCTGCGCTCGCTCACCTCGGGCCCTCCTCGCCTCTGACCCCGCCGAGGCTGTGCCGTGATCCTTTTTACTTTTTTCTTTCTGAACCTCCTCCACCGCCTCTGCGGCCCTTTGCGACCCACCTCTACCTCTATCTCCACTGCAGCAGATTTTTGACCCACCAAATCCACTTCTGGGAACCAACCGTTCTCGCCACCGCCAACGATAACGAAAAAGAAGCGCTTCTCGGTGCTAAGAAGCTCATTTGCGAGGGAGGGGGCACTCGACCCACTGTGCCCACCCAAGGCAGGCAACAAGCGAGATGGAGACGGAGGAGAGCACGACAACACCAGAGAAGAGGGTGGGGTGACAGCGAGGGCGGCATCCCAGAGGGCAGCGGCAAGCGCGACCTCGGCGAAGTCAGTGGTGAAGAGGGTGGGGGGTGCACGGAAGCATCTCTGAATTAACTAAAATTCAAAAATTAGAGAATAAGAAAGAAGAACTAGAGAAAAATGAAGAAGAAGATGAAATTGCACTATTAAGATAAAGTTACACTGTTTTAAAAGAACGCTGCACTATTATAGACATAAGTTGTATTCCTTAAGATATAAATTGCATCCTTTAAGAAAGAAGTAACACTTTTTAAATGAAAATTGTAATATTTGGGAGATAGTTACATTATTTCTCCTCCCAAAGAGCATCATTTAAGATAAATATTATACTCTTTAAACGAAAGTTGTACACTTTGGAAGATAATTACACTCTTTCTACTCGCAAAGAGAACCCCATAAGATAAAAAGTTATACTTTCAAATAAAAGTTGCAGTCTTTGGGAGATTGTTATATTGTTTCTCCTCCAAAAGAGTGCAACTTTCGTTTAAAGAGTCTAACCTTTATTTTAAAAAATGCAATTTGCATATCAAAGTGTGCAACTTACGTCTATATTAGTGTAACGTTCTTTTAAAATAGTATAATTTTATCTTAACAGTATAATTTTATATTCTTCTTCCTTCTTCTCTAGTTCTTCTTCTCTATTCTTTAGTTTTTTATTTTTAGTTAATTTTTTTTTGTTTTAAACAAACAAAAGTGTTTGACCAGAGATGCTCCCGTGCGCCCCCTCACTCTCCTCTTCTCCAACCTCGCTAGGGCCACTCTCGTCGCTGCCCTCTGGGACTCCACGCTTGTCGTGGCCCCGCCCTCTTCTCCAGCGTCGTCACGCTCTCCTCCATCTTCACCTCGTTTGTCGCCGGCCCCGACTGGGCGCGGTGGATTGCGTGCCTCTTCCCTCGCTAGCGAGCTTCTTGGCGCCGAGAAGCGCTTCCTTTTAGTTGTCGATGGCGGTGGTTAGAACGGTGGGTTTCCAGAAGTGGGTTTAGTGGGTGAAAAATCTACTACAGTGGAGATGGAGGTGGAAGTGGGTCGCGAAGGGTGGCGGAGGTAGTGGAGGAGGTTCAGAGAAAATAAAAAAAAAAGAAGAGAATCACGGCACAGCCTCGGCGAGGTCGGAGGCAAGAAGGGTAGGGGATAAGCGAGCGCGGGCGAGGGCACATAGGGGGAAGGCGAGGAAGTGCGTCCCAAGGGGTGGTGACGAGCGCAGCCTTGGTGGGGTCGGAGGTGAGGAGGGCGGGTGGCGGGCCGCCTCCGCCTCTCTGTTCGTAGATGGAAAAAGAAAAATAAGGAGAGAAAAAAAAAAAAAGGAAAGAAAGAAAGGAATAAGAATTCTCACTTCATAGAGGGAAAAAAATAAAAGAACGAGAGAAAAGAAAAGAAAAGAGAGAAAGGAATAAGGGTACTTTGGTCAATTTTTTAAAAATTCGGTCCGAATGTGCAAAATTGAAAAAGGCGGTCCAGTTTAGCAAAAGCTCAAAGCTTGTGAATTTTTTATGCAAATTGGCCTTTTAAGATTCACATATTCTCACTAAATTATTTTTTTTCCCTCTTTCAATTTTTTTTTCCTCCTAACTTGCCTCCCTCGTTTTTGTTTTTTTTTTTTTTCTTTTTTCTTTTTTCTTCTTTTTCTTCTCATGCTTTCTCTTCTTTCTCCTCCTCCTTTACCCTCCACGTCGATTATGTGCTTTTCTCCGTATTTATCGCCCACACCTCTGTCGACACCGGCTTAAATATGACACAGATTGCAAAAATAATACTATGATAGAGAGTTTGACCGTAGACGGCGACAGCAATGAGAATGCCATAGAATATGAAAATGACGAGGAGGGAGAGCGAGTAGGGGCGAGGGCGACTGTTGCAGAGGGAATGGGAGGATGCGCAATAACATAAAAAATGCATAGATGGAAGAAAAAAAAAAGAATAAATAGAAGAAAAGAAAAGAAAAGATAAACTATATTTTTTCTTTTCTCCCGAGAAGATAATCATGTGTCGCAGCCGCTACAAAAAAGGATAAGAAGTAGGAGAAAAAAGAAGGAAAAAGTTGTATTGTTGAGGCAAAATTATACTGTTTTGAGACTAAATTGTACCATTTAAAACTATTTAAAACTAAGTTATACTATATAAAGCAAAAATTATCAATTTTTTAAATTTTTTGAATTTAATCGAGACGATAACGAAGAATTTTTAATGCAGGTGGATAATTGAGACCGAGGCTAAAGTGCAAGGAAACTTTTTATACATAATTTAGCCAAAAATGTGAGGACCAAAGTGCCACGTAACTCATAGTTTGAGGACCAAAAGCGTAATTTAGCTTTTTTCCTTTATTAAACTATTTAGTACCACATACCTTAGTTGTCACAATAAGTGGTTTCGTTTGATTCATAAATTTCTCGAAATCGCGTGGACCCATCTGAGTCATACTCCGACCGTGTTGTGACCGTTGGGCCTTGACCCACCACATTATAAGCATCTTTGTGAGGGAGACACCTTACAATTTTTCATTTTGTTTTTCTTGGAATTATTTTAAATTTGCTTTATTATTATTATTATTATTATTATGGGTTAATTTTATATAGCTCCCTACAAATATAGTAAATGGTAAATATATCTATACAAAGTTCAACTTTCATATATTGTCCCTGCAAAAGTCCTGATGTATTTTGAAAAACAGACACGCAACGAATTGAATTTTCAATTTCGTAGGCGATGAGGCGCTGCGTAACTAATCATCATTAGGCTAAGTAGTGGCTACTAATTGCGAGTTTGGTGAGCAGGGAGTAATAGAGATGATGATTCCATATATGGCTTTAATTATTTGATAACTAAAAACTAGCTTTAAGAATTGAAATCAACGTGTTATAGAAAGCTCAAGAAAATGCACCAATTTTTTTTAAATTTTTACCATAGAAATAAAAAGTCCCTCAAAGCTTAAAAAAAAAGTCTTTTAATGTATTTTTATTTTTCTTTTTATATGTATGTGATAAAATATATAAGAATAAGAACAGGTGTAATAAGAATAAGAATATATATAATTTTTTTTTTTAATGAGAAGATATTATACTACTACTAAAGAACGAAAAGATAAGATTGTGCCAAATATGTACTTTTGAGAGCTGTAAATGCCAAGTTTTGGCTCTCTACAAAAGTATATGCACTTTCTTATCGAAGTTAAAAATACTACATCCATTATTGTAAGTTTTATAAGTAACTTTAATCTCTCACAGGTACAAATATATATATATTTATGCACTAACTAATTTTTAGGGCCAAGTAATCTAAGTGGGGGATTGAAGGATTAATTGTGTATGATTGGGTTCAAAAGAGAGAGAGAGAGAGAGAGAGAGAGAGAGAGAGAGAGAGAGAGAGAGAGGAGAAAAAATTGGAAAAAAAGAAATGAAAAGAAGAAGGGAATCATTGCACATGGGTTGTTACTTTATACCATTAGGTTTGGTGTGTTTTGACTCATGCAACCTATTCCAAAAAAGCCAAAAATGGGCCATTGATGTTGAGAGATAAGAGATGTCAACGGGTTGGATTCAGTGTGATTTTTAAAATCCGAACCGAACCCGATTCCAACCCGAGACCGAATTCGAATCTGAACCGCGACGGATTTTACAAATCATATCCAACCGAACCCTACAAAAAATTCGAAATCGAATCCGAACCGAAACAAATCCAAAATTTGAACCTGAAACAATTATTTCTTTTTTCAATATTTCAAAATATATTATATTAACTCAATTTTTAAATACAAATACAAATTCAATATAACATCAATATAATATATATATATATATATATATATATATATATATATATATATATATATATATATATATATACATAATAAACATCGGTTCGGGTCGGGTACAATCAAAATTCATATCCGAATTCATATCCGTCGGGTTTCTATTTTTGATATCCATATCCGAATCCATATCCATCGGATTATATCCGTTTCATTCGGGTTCGGTTCGGATAAAAGTTCGGGTATCTATACCCATTGACATCCCTATTCACAGAGAAGCAGCAAATGAAAGGGAATTGAAAAGGCCAAACAAAAATAAGTGCTTTTAGATATGGAGAAAAAAAAAGAAAAAGAAAAAGGGCAAGACTCAAGAGAAAGCTTTAATTGAGAAGAAAAGCTCATGTGCTTTTGCCCTCTTTAATTAACTCCATTATAATGTTGGACAAAAATGGCTATTTCATGTTTCATGAAATTAATTAAAGCTTTATTGTACTGAAGTAATTAATTAATTAATTAATCAAGAAGGCTTTTAATTAAGTTTTTTGGTTGGGAAATCACTCTTCCAGCTAGATAGCCTTAAATGACATTAGATTCTTTTAAAATTGAAAATCAGATTTTTTTTTTTTTTCATTTGAATACAATGCACTTATTAACAGATATATTCTTGGGCAGTTTACTATCTAACTGATTTTTTTTTTCATAACATAATTATTGAATAAATATATACAATATTTATTCACTTATAGCTTCAGTTTTTAGAGTTATCGATTGTTTCACATAGTAACAGAGTGAAAGGCCTGAATTTTAATACAATACATCTCTTAGTCTTATTTAATTATCTCTCATTTAAGTAGACATCTTTGTTTGGATTAATTGCATACAACGCTGTAAACATATCGAATATCAAATATATTTCTATAAAGTTCAAATTTTAACTCTTATATCTGTAAAAGTCTAGTGATATTCATATTTGTTCCTCTGGTTTGTTGTCGTTAGAGAATTATTTATTTTTTAATAACAGATAAATGAAATCTCAATTTTACCATCACAAATTTGTCCCTTCAAAGCCCCAACTGGTAAAAAAATTTTAATGGTCATCTTCTTCCTCATCTTCTTTCTCTTTAAAACCCAATCCAATTTGCCATTATTATAATCTCTTCTCTCACTCCTTCCTTATAAACCTTTTTTTTTAGCAAAATAAAAAATATAAAGAAAATAGAATGGAAAAGCAACATGCTGTCACACCTCAATAATTCCACATCGGATAAAAATAGGGATGTGATTAGGTATAAGAGACTTAGACACTAGTAATAATAACTGGGCTTAAACTTTTTGGACTGATGGTTGGGCCCAACGAGTTATTATTATTAGTGGGCTGGGTCGTTATATTTGGTATCAGAGTCAGTTCACCAACCGAAAATGTGTGGCGAGTCTCGGCTGAGCCAGTGTCTGGATGACGGGCTAGCGAGACGAGTCTCACATCGCCTGGTGATCTTGGGCTGTGTGTGTGATTGGACTGACGAGAACGTCAGGACCTTAATGGGGGGAGTCTGTCACACCTCAATAATTCCACATCGGATAGGAATGGAGATGTGATTGGGTATATAAGAGACTTAGATATCGGATAGGAATGGAGATGTGATTGGGTATATAAAAGACTTTGACACTAGTAATAATAACCGGGCTTAAGTATTTTGGGCTGGTCGTTGGGCCCAATGAGTTATTGTTACTGGTGGGCTGGGTCGTTACACACGCGTTCGACATAAGGGAAGCAACATGCGTTGTGGATGATTGAGGATGGAGAGAGAGAGAGAGAGAGAGAGAGAGAGAGAGAGGGAAAGACTGGTATATTATCGGTAGCACAGAGGCTTCTGTGCTGCCAAGTTATTTTTAATACTGCAGCTACCAAATCGACGATCAGTTCTGTTAGTCTTGATCTACACTATTGAAATTATTTGAAAACTAAATTTTATAATTTTTCGACATCATTTACCTATCAAACGAGTAGTCTAAAAATGAACGGCTAAAAATAAAAATCTAATAAAAAATGATGATAAAAGACTTGAATTTTAGATCGGAGGTACTAATTTTACTCTAAATAGTTAAAAGATTTTTCTATAAAAATTTTATCAGATTTATATTGTTTTACACAGTTAAATTCACAAATGCATCACATCGACCATTAAAATTGTCAATTTTGAGACCTTTTGATCACTAGCTAAATGATGTCAAAAAGTTATTAAATTTAGTTTCCAAATACTTTAATAGTACAGATCAACTCTAACGAAACCGATCGTCGATTTGAAAGCTGCATCATTGAAAACAATTTGATAGTATGGTGGCCTCCGTGCTACTAATAGTATACTAACCTTGCTCTCTCTCTCTCTCTCTCTCTCTCTCTCTCTCTCTCTTTCTATATATATATAGAGAGAGAGAGAGAGAGTATAGTGCTACTGTGCTATCGGAAGCATAGAGAATTTGATTCTTCCGATTTTTTACCCTTTGATCAAGAATTATATGGTTGGAATGATTGCAGTCCACCCTAGAGTTGAGTAGTACTCCTAGGGTTAAGTGATCCCTACAGTGTAATAGTATTAATCCAAAAGTTAAAAATGATTAAAGAGGCTGATCTAAGGACCAAAAAGTTGAAGCACCAAATCTTCTATACGTTCGATAGCATAGTAGCTCTACTCACTCTCTCTTTCTCTCTCTCTATATATAGAGAGAGAAAGTAGGGCTACTATGCTATTAGGAGTACAGTAGCCATTGTGCTCTTAAGTTTCTAACCATCCGTCAACTTTGATGGGTGATTAGGGTGAGAAAGTGAGGAGAAATTGGAAAGAAAATAGGTTCATCCTTTTGCTCCATGACAATTGGCCCGGGAGACTAAATAAGTTTGGCTGGATAAGTCTAATAAGTAGAGTGAAGTTGTGGTTCATAATAAACCTAACAGTAAGAGACCCAACAATAGGCATATCATTTATATGAGTTGAGTAAAGTCGAAGTATATGAGCATTGCCGCTAAGTCTTTAAATACGATGAATAAGCCCTTTGTATCATCATGTGTGCTTTTAAAATAGTTGGTTAGTGCTTACAATCCAAACAATGGTGTACTCAAATAGGAAAACTTGCAAATCATAAAATAGGAAAATGAATATTCTATATAAACCACTTCATGGCAAACTGTAACACTTGTTTGTAAAATATATTATTTTATTATTTTGTTTAACTACAGAATTTTGCAGTGAAATAAAGAGAAGATCACAGTAAGGCAAAGCAACACTTTTCAAACAACAAGATAACAAAATAAAAGTATGTTAAACCACATAAGGGCTAATTTTAAGTTTTTCCTAAATTGTATAGGGCTAAATTGCAATTTTGGTCCTCAAACTTTGAGACACATGACACTTTTTCCTCAAATTTTTATTTATTACAATTTCTGGCTCAAATATTTTAAATTATTATCATCAAATCCCACGGTCCAATTTAGTTTGCTAATTAAGTAGCGATGCGTCCTTAATATAGTACTGCTGATGTGTTACTATCAGTATCCACTTAACTAAATTGAACTGTAGGACTTATTTACAATAACTTAAAAAGGTTGAGACAAAAATTAAAATAAATTACAATTTAAGAACCAAAATGTCGGGACCCTAAAATTTTTAGAACAAAAAGGTGCAATGTAGACAAAGAATAATAATAATAAAAAGAGAAATCATGTCAATTTCTCATTTTTCTTCATTGAATGAGAGATAGTGACATTTTATAAGCTTTTATTAATATTTAATTTATAGATAAGTAAACAGCATGGGCTAATTGAGGATGCCAACGTACGAAGTACGTTTGTGTATTTATATATCCTCGCAATCGCCAGCTTATTCTTTGTTGGACAAAAACCATATATATATATATATATATATATTACTTTTTTTTTCCCTTTCTTTTTAATTTTGTGTATTAGTTGTTTGGAATTATTCTATTTATTAATAATTATATATATGTATCTTTTTTTTATTGTCACTTTAGCTCATGTTTCCAAATTGAGTATCGATCCTTTGTTCTTTGTCATGATAGATATATTTTTCTTTTGAGTAAATCATAAGTTTCGCAATTGAGATTCTGAACTCTTTAAATTGTTTCGCTTCTATCTTTATTCTGAAAAAAATAAAAAAATAAATTCTATATCCGCTTCATCCGTTTATCTGTGTATTGTATATTATATATTTTTTTCCTGTAGTAAATATGTGTAAGGAATAAAGTAAAATAATTAGGCCTTGTTTAGCATCATTGCTTTTTTCCCTTTTTTTAAAAATTTTAACACTAATTTTATAGTGGTGTTTCATGTTTGGTTCATCGGAAAAGCAGCGTAAATTTACTTTTTTTAAAAAAATTATAGAGAATATCCATTTCTACCGCATTTTTGCAGATAAAAGATTCAAAAAGTTAAAAGCATTAATTATTATTTTTATAAAATTTAGAAACATAATATTTTCAACTATAATAAGAAATAATCGATTGGATAAAAAAAATATTCAAAACAAAAAAAAAATGTTACTCTCAAATTTTTTATTGCCAGATAAATACTTTTAATATAAGAATTGTAAGCAAATCAATATACTTTACTATACCATTTTATATAAAAATTTTATTTTACAAAATAATAAAATCACAGCAATATCAAGCGAGGCCTTAATTTTAAAAGTTTCGCATTTATTTATTGAATTTAAAGTTTGAGAACTAAAATGGATGGACTAGAGGTGCAATTTATCTTTGTCATTTTCTTTCATGAGCAATTACTTATATACTCAAAAAAAATTCTAACCTTTTTTTTTTTTTTACCCTGCTTAGAAACCAAATATATAAAAAAAAACTTTTTTAACGTTTCAAGCTTTTTCAAATATACTTATGAAGTTATATTCTATTAGTGAATGATTAGAAACAACCGGTATCTCTGTAAAATTACTATTTATCCTTTCAAATATATTTTTCTATCGTCATCAACTTTTTTTATTTATCTATCAGTAAGAAACAAAAAAATTATTTTAACTTTTTTTTTTCTTTCAAATATACTATTCTAATCATCAACTTTTCTTATTTGTGCTTTTAGAGACAAAAGAGATATTTTAATTATTTTTAACTCTGATAGAAATTTAATCCAGTTAATTTTAGCCCGAGATTATTTAGCGGATACTAACGGCGTGATTATTATTGAATAACGAAGAAATATACCATGTATATATTTGATATATATATATATATATATATATTATATATATATAGTATAATATATAAGGTATTTATATTGATTCAATATATGTCGCGTGTGGTTGCTTATGGAAACACGGATGGCTCGTGCTTCGACTTTGTTTTCGATGATATGACATTATAATTTAGATCAAAATTAATATGCTTTGGCATAAAGTACATCTGTTTTATATGTGTAATAAAGAATTTTCTATCAAAATTTGCAATCGGATTTGGATATATTCTACACCGTTAAACTTGCAACTGGCTCACCGTGGTATTAAATTTTATGTGATTTTGAGGCACCCTTCGACACTGAGGCAGAACTGATATCGAAAATCCACAAAATATTTTCAGGTACTTCAAATACCTAGATCAACTCTAACGGACGATCGCTCGCATTCGAATAGTCGCGCAACATTCGAAAAACAAAGTTGAAATAACGGAGGGGCTCGTGGCTTCCATAAGCGATACAGCCAAGCTACTATATATATATATAGAGATACTAGTGATAAGTAGGGAACAGTGCTAATATAACTATTAGATAGTTACAAGTTATTGGTGTACCAAGTTTTAGCCATTGGTTAAGAGTATGTGCGTTTAGATGATGTGGCCCTTAGGGTTGAAGTGGTGGGGTTGGGTGAATAGTATGACTCTAACGAGTGAAAATATAAAAGGTAGATCTAAACGGTAAAAATCTGTGTAGTACCAAGTGCTTGTGCTATTTAATAGATAGCAGCCGACTCTAAGATATATAGTATAAATATATAGTATATGATAGGAGTCGTACGTATACTATGATAATATCAAGGCCTTTGGTACTATAGAGTTTTTCTACCGTTAGATACCCTTTAATCAATTTCCACCCAATTGTAGATGTTATACATTAAACCAACACTCATCCACCTAGGGGAGCACTATATCTTAACCGACATCCTTTTCATCCAACAGCAAAACCAATTAGTATCACAGCTTGGTACTATGATAGGTATCAGTATGCATAATTCATTATTATATATTATTTATATATATATATATATATATATATTAATATAATATATATTTATTATATATATAATTATATAGAGTTGAGCTAGAATACTTGTAAAAAGTATTATGTGAGTGG
Organism: Ananas comosus; assembly: GCF_001540865.1. Classification (NCBI taxonomy): domain Eukaryota; kingdom Viridiplantae; phylum Streptophyta; class Magnoliopsida; order Poales; family Bromeliaceae; genus Ananas; species Ananas comosus. The sequence goes on along the minus strand of NC_033622.1, from coordinate 2,612,852 downwards.
TGCTTTTGAGTTTGTTAGCCATTGGAATGGAGAGTTGTGAGGTTGAGATAGATGATAGTAGGTGGTGTAGTGGTGGTAGGTAGAAAGGTTTGACTCCATAAGGACCTATAGTATCTAGGAGTAGATGCAATGGCTAAAAACCTATTAGCATTCATGGGATCGTAATTACGGTTGTAAAGATTTCTACGTCAATTCTATATATGTATATATACATATATAATATATATATATATATATTATTATATATATATATATTATATAGCTTGAGCTAGAATAATCTCGATAGTAAATGGATGTGTGTATTATCGAGTTGTGTCGTATGATAGAAAACTTCCAAATTGACGATCGGCTCGATTGAAACATATCTATACACTGAAGTGTTTAGAATACTCAATTTCAATCTTTTCGAATCATTTGTCCTAATGATTCAAAGGCGTTTCAAAATTTATATATTTAATGGGTGAATAAGAGATGTTTTCTCGTTTAACGGTGAAAGATATCCAAAATCATTGAATTTTTTGTTAGAAAATTCTTTAAACTATTTAAAAACAGAGATCGTTATACTCTTGAGTCTTGATTTAAGACTTCCTATCATCATTTTCTTAAAGATATTCATTTAGCTCATTCATTATTTTTGTTCACTAGATGCGTAAACATGAACAATATCGATAAGTGCGTAAATTTATTCTAGGTAGTCTTAAATGTTAGATCATATTTAACGGAAGCGATCGTCAATATTGGAGCTCTTTAATCGAAAAACGGCTCGATAGTAAAACCGCCCGTTTATATCGAGAGTATTCTAGCTCACTTTATATATATATATATATATATATATATATATATAATATAGAGTGCGGCTAAGGATGCTATGAAGCACGGAGGGCTCCGTGCTTCATACTTGTTTCGATGTTCGACTTTCGAAATTGACGATCGCTCCATTAGACTTGATCTAGAGTATTTGAAGTATCTAGAAAATAAATTTTGCGATTTTCGATATCATTTGTCTAGTGATCGAATGGCTCAAAATGCACCGACTGAAAATAAAAATCTTACAAAATATGATGATATGACATTAAAATATTTTAGATCAAAGTTATTGCTCTGTTTATATGGTATAAAAGAATTTTCTATCAAAATTTTATATGATTGAGTATTTCTACACCGTTAACTTGCAACTGCTCACCACGGCCATTAAAATTTTGATTTAGACCCCTTCGATCATAGGCAAATGATACCGAAAAACCATAAAATTTATTTTTAGTACTTCAAATACTCTAGATACAACTCTAACGGACCCGGATCGTGCGATCGAAAGTCCGATATCGAAAGCAACTTAGAAGCACAGGGGCTCCGTGCTTTTAATAAGCATACCAAGCGCACAATATATATATATATATATATATATATATATATATATAATATTTCAAAAGTTTTGAGAGAGATATATATAAGTAATTATCTATTCTTTCAATCCATGCAAATAATAAAAAAAAATAAAAAAAAAGTCAATAATAAAGGCTATTAATAATAATAACTTCATTAAATGGGATTTAGCCACAATTGTGAACTTAATTATTACTAGAAACTATGTGCGGAACATGCACGCATTCAATGTATATGCAGGTAGAGTACAAAATCTATATATATTATACAAAAAAAAAAAGAAAAAAAAAAACACGGAGTTGAAAATAAATTCGTGTGGTGTTCAAATGGCTTTGCTTCGTGTCCACGTCGCCGCCACGTGCGCTTTGGTGGACGAGAAATTATTGTTTTGGAATTAGTACGGGACAAAAATTTAGCGGGGATTGTCGCTTTGAGATTCGTGCTAATTTACATATGCGACACGAATTTTTTTTCCTACTTTTAAGTTGTTTTTTATAGAGTTAATTTTATACAATATCCCTATAAATATAGTAAATAATAAATATATTTTTTTATAAAATTTAATTTTTATATATTATTTTTATAAAAATTTTGATATTTTCAAATATGACCTTACAGTTAGAATCAGCTAGAAAAATTTAGTTAACCATAGATTAAATATTTTATCCTAATTAATTTTTGATATTTTTATCTTTTTATATTATACTATTATGGTTTTTGCATGAATATATTTGTGATGGTAAAATTGAAAAATATAAACAGTTCTTTAACAGTAACAAATTAGAGAAACATATTTGAAAATATTAGAATTTTTGAAAAGACAATATATGAAAGTTGAACTTTGCAGAAATATATTTATCATTTACTATATTTGCAGAGACATGTATGAAATTAACTCATTTGTAATAATGAGACATCCGATTCGGCGATCGACTCCATTATATATGATCTACAGTATTAAAACTATCTAGTCTAGAAATTAATTCTTATAATTTTTTGGCTTTGTTTGCCTAGTGAGTGAACAGTCTCAAAACGAACGGTTAAAAATAAAATTCTCAAAAAAAAGGCACTAAAAAATTTATTTCAAATTTATTTCAAATCGGGCGTATACATGAATTACAGAATTGAAACTACCTAAAAATTAATTCTCATAATTTTTTGGCTTTGTTTGCCTAGTGAACGAACAGTCTCAAAATGACCGGTTAAAAATAAAATTCTTTAAAAAAAAAGATAATAAAAATTTATTTCAAATCAGACGTATTGATCTTGTTCTTGATCGTCAAATTAAATGTTTCATCATAAAAAACAATAATACATCAATTATTCAGGCAATTCAAAAATAGCAGTAGCTTTCGTATTCCAACCAAGAGTAGGATAGCAGTAGTAGTAGCTTTTACATTTCAGCTTTTCGTATTGTACCTGAGAGTAGGTTAGTAGTAGTAGTAGTTTCTGTTGAAACTTTATAGAAACTAAGATCGTACTTTCTGTTAAGATTTCGATTTTAATATCTGAATTATAGACGACGATTCTTACTTGTGATTCGTTCTCGTTCGTAATCCGCAAAAAAACGAAAAGTTTCGAGTCTAATTCCCTTATCTCCGGAGATGAAACCGTCACAGAAAATTGAATTAGGGTTAAACCGGGACGTCCGTCCATCAAGAACGTGTTCAGATATATTCTAATCGTTCGATCTACCGTATCTTTATAGATCGACTTAAATAGACCTACTGTATGTATCTTTATAGATCGTCTTGAATAAATCACGTGGGTCACATCCAACAATTTCTACATTTCAGCTGAACGAAATAGTAAAAGTAGCAGTAGTTTTAGACATAGTCAAAATAGTAGCAGGTAAATCATCCTCCTTTCGACCATCTCTAGATTTGGACCCAAACCTCGGGTTCCTGCTGGAGTTCCTCTCCAAATAATTTTTAAATAAAAGATATCTTTTTCTTCTACATTAGATTTATAAATTCAATTCTCAACTCTACACAACCAAACAAATTATTTATAACTGCAATATTTTTTTCTATATCAAATAAAAGAAGTTGCATGTAGTTATAACTGCTATTTTTCAACTGTGTCTCCAACTATATTATATTTATAATTACATCTAACTAAACGACCCTTCAGCATTACACCGCATATAAAAAAAAAAAAAGAAAAAAATTGCACTCGGAATTGCATTTGATGAACGTTTGAAATTAGGAGAAAAGATAGAATTCTTGTAGAAGTAGATGGCACAACAAATCTCCTACGCAAAATTTTTCAGCACGCGGGACTGCATCCGATAAACTTGCGAAATAACGAACAAAACTAGAATATTTTTAGAAGTAAATGCAGGCGGTTTATTTGCGTATCATTTTCAACAATAGGGCATCTCAATCAATGATCTGCGCCGTTGAATTTAGTCTAGACTCTTTGAACTCTTTTTAGGAACTGAATTTTATAATTTTTAACATCTAAGTGATCTCAAAATTAGCAATTTAATTTTTAATGGCTCATATAAAGTAAATTTACCACTGTTTGATCACTATGAGGGGAAAGCAACGACACTATTTACAATAAGTTCAAATAAAGTATATTAGGTTTAATCATACCGATCGTCAACTCAGATGCCCTATCGTCAGAAATGAAGCAAAAGCAACAACATGCACCATATATCTACAATAACTTGCTTTGGAATTTTGTTCTATGGTGTTGCTTCTAAGTAAAACCAAAACTTGCCACTAAGGTGCAACTAGTTAGATATGCAATGATTGATGCATAATAAGTGTATTCCAAGCACAAGGAATAATCAAGAGTGAGATAAAATTAAGGCTTAATTATAAAAATGATTTGTATTTTAATTATTCTGTACCTTAAATATTTTACTGTATAAAAAATTTAAATATATAATATCAATTGTGTACTATAGTCTTATAACTTTTGATGGAAGTGTTAACGGTGATAACGTGACTACAACATTTGACATTAAAAATAGGAATAATTACCTATATACTCTTCATACATTTGAAAATATCCGATTTATCTCCCTTTTTTTTTCTTTCTAAAATACTCCTCATATGTTCCATCGTTATTGCAAAATACCTCCGTAGTTATCTCCTGTTAAGTTAACCTGAGTTAAACGTGAGTTAAATATCTACCACAGTTAAAAAAATTAAAATGCCAACTTTGCCCTTAACTTAAAGGCAAATAAGAAAGGTTGGTAACGGTAGAGGGGTATATTGGAAAAGACCAAAAGTCAAAATACTTTTTATACTCCTGACTTTAAGGACAAATAAGAAAGAAAGTGATGGTAAAAGGGTATATTTGAAAGGGCAAAATAATAATTTTACAGAGATAACAGAGTTATTTAACAGATTTTAAACTAAGGGTATATTAGAAATAGGTTGGAACATAGGAGGGGTATTTTTAATATTAGCCTTCTAAGAGAGGTAAATCGGAAAGTCGAAAATTTTTCAAGAGTATATGAGCAATTGCCCCTTAAAAATATTTAAACTTTCATACATGAATGTTTTTTTTTAAATTGTTTTTCTTAAGTTTTGATACTTGAAGGTGTGTCTACAGAAGTTTAAATAGACTAAAAATATATATTATCTTTTAGCATATCGCTGTTACAATAAATAAAAAATTCGATCGAAAGGACTTGGATGGGTTTAGTGCATAAAATATCAGGTCATGTTTGGATTCATGAACATCTTATTTTATACTTTTTTTTTAATTTACTTAATAAATTTGTTGCAAATTTTGTCTCAATCATTTTTTTTTTTTTGACTGCGTTTTAATTGACATGTCATCGATCCCAACAATACTATGTATCGGCCACATCACTAATCATTCAATTAATTAAATTGTAATATGAGATCTTGATAGTAACAATTTAAAACAATTGAACAAGAAATAATGGTGAATAAAAATGTGAGAACCCAAATATCATCTATCTTATAGTTTGATAGTTTGAGAATTAAAAATATTTATGATGGAAAGAGACCGCTGTATTATTACCCCACAAAAAGACTCATTTTTAAATTAGGGATGCTAACGGGTATGAATGACCAAAATTTTATACGAATCCAAATCCGAATGGAACTGATTGAACCGATGTTAAAAAAGTATCGTTTCGATTATGGGTATAAAAGATGAAAACGCGACATATTCGGGCTTGGTTATAGCTTTTGTCTGTATTCGAACCAAACTCAAACTTAAAACCAAACTCACATAAAAATTTATTTTATATATATATATATATATAATACTTTTAGAAGTATCACTCTTTTGGTGTTTTTATATTTCTAGCCCTTAGATTTACTCCTTGATTACTAATAGTCCTTGGAGATTTACTCCTTGATTACTAATAGCTCTTGGATCAAACACTATTCCACCTACCACAACCTGTCATCATCATCTCAACCTTATATTTCTCTATCCAAGGATTAAAAACTCAAAAACACTAATCTCTTGGTGCTTTTAAGAGTATTCTAACTCAACTCTATATATTTATATATATAAATGATTTGATTTAATAGTTGGGTTCGACTATTTAGTATATTGACATTCCTATTCTAGACAAATATGTACCTAAGTATTTTGCTTCTTATTGTAAGTATCACATTCAATATTTGATAATATGATATTCAAAATAGTTGATTTGGTCTCTAATGGGTTAACCCCCAAATTAATCTGTGCTGACCCTTCAAAATTCCCAGGTCCTCAGAAAGGTCAAAAATTAAAGCACCAACTTTGACCACACATCCCCATTTTCTCCTTTTCTCAATAGAATCTCTAGAAACACTTTACCTGCCTCTCTACCTATCCATACCAATTCACACTCACATGTCCCCTCTTTTCCCCTCTCTCTCTCTCTCTCTCTCTCTCTCTCTCTCTCTCTCTTAAAAATGCTAATAAATAGGAATAATATCTAATATATCTCCGAAAACTTCTGAAATATCTAATATATTCTTACTTTTTTTTTTGTTTTAGATATACTCCTCGTATATTTCTTCGTTACTCAAAAATACCTCTGTTGACTCAGGTTAAATTTTTACTAGAGTCAAAAAACAATCAAAATACTTATTTTGCCCCTAACTTAAGGACAAATAAGAAAAGTTGGCGATAGTAGAAAAGTATATTTAAAAAGATAAAAAATTAAAATACTTTTTTTTGCTCTAACTCAAGGGCAAAAAAGAAAAGTTTGTGACGGTAGAAGAACATATTTGAAAGAGCAAAATAGTGTTTTCACAAAGATAATAGCTGTCGCTAACAGTTTACTAACAGAATTTAATTTTAGAAATGTATTTGAAATAACAAGGAACGTTAAAAAGGTATTTTTAATATTAATCTTTTAAAAGAGATAAATAAGAAAGCCGAAAATATTTCAAAAATATATAAGCAATTACCTCTAAATAAATAAATAAATAAATAGTCGTATAGAAATACAAGAATAAATTTTAATGGACATCATTTTAATCTATGCTTACCATTTTATTATCTTATGCAACTATGTAGAAATTTTTTTTAGACCCTGCTTGTAGACCCCATATCCTTGAAACTCTTTAAAATATTTTAAACTCGAAATAGAAAGTTCTAGTCTCAAATTTAAGCATACACGGAGTCTCGAATTTTTAGTCGCGAATTTGGATGACTTAATATTGACTAGATATAAATCTTATATGAAATACATATTTATCAGTTTTTAAAAAATGCTACATTTTGTAAACCACACGATTCTATGAATTTTACTGCAGCTTCTTAAACGGTGAGATTCGATGGTTTTATGTGCATGTAGTTGTTCGTGAATTTTGTGAAATTTTTAATTTTTTGAGTTCCTTTTTTTTTTCCTATATTTGAAAATAATTATACCCCTATTAATTGCTATACCTAATTAATTATTATTAATGTGATTGATTAGTAAAGTATTAGCATGTATAAGCTGGAATGGTGAAATGGTGGAATCTGAGAAGAGTCTCAGGAGCCATGGATCCAACCACACTTGAGCCAATAACAGTTGGGTGGAGTGGGGTCCACAAGGTAATTATTGCCTAGACTGGGTCCACCATGAACCCAGCTCCTCAAACACAATCCTACAATGGTCTATAATGCTAAAAAACCATAATTTTAAAACTCTATTTTGAAATATTTCTCTATATAAATAAAAGTATGGCCTAATTTGCCATTGTATTTTTCAAAAAAACAACTGCTTTTATGATTTAAAAAATATTTAAAAAATTCAAGAGTATTTACGATCTTTTCTTTTCCAATAATTTATATTTTCCAATAATATAAATTACAATGACGGTTGCCGCTAAATTCACTAACACTTTTGACTTTGAAAAAAATATTTCATCATTTGACATTATATTTTGTAACATATGCCTCTCAAAAGTAGATTATTGTTAAGTTATAAATTGCATGTAATGATGATTTATACTTATGGTATATTTGGCTGCACTTATATTTTTAATTTTTACTAATAATAGTGTCTAAAATACTCAAACAATTCGAAAGCATTTTTCATATTTTTTCTCTCTACCACCAAAATGTAACTAAGGAGAAAAATTGTAGATTTTTTAATTTGTCGAGCCTTGTAAAGTATAAAAGTGAATGTTTTGAATACCGCAATTTCAAACTAGACCTAACTCTAAAAAAAATGATAACTATATATTTTCAGAAAAAAGAAAGTCTACATTTTAGGCCCCACGTTCTAAAATTTAGAAATCTTTTAAGATTTTAAGACTTAGTTTGGTATTCAGATCTATTTTACTCAAACTCTATTTTATCTAAATAGCGTCAAATAGATCTGAATACCGCAATTTCAAACTAGACCTAACTCTAAAAAAAATGATAACTATATATTTTCAGAAAAAAGAAAGTCTACATTTTAGGCCCCACGTTCTAAAATTTAGAAATCTTTTAAGATTTTAAGACTTAGTTTGGTATTCAGATCTATTTGACGCTATTTAGATAAAATAGAGTTTGAGTAAAAGTATATAGAGATATATTTCTATATTCTCCAGTGGGACTGTAGAAAATATATCGTAGCCGACTCATCGCAATATACGGAATGCAATATTATATACAAAAACAAACATAGTATTTTCTAATTATACTTTCTCACCGTACGTAACATAATTTTTATGCAATCCCAAACAAAGCTTAAATAGTATAAATAAAATGGTAAAATATAAATACAATAATAAATCTTAGATTATAGAGTGTAAGATTTATATCTTTTGGGTCTGACTGAAGATATTGCTCTAACTTAAAACAACACCAACTTTATAATGTACTACTTATTAGCTGACGTGGTGAACCGGGTCTAGGAAATACTTTGGCGGGTCCACTGGGAGATCAGTGGGGCCCAGCTCGTTCTACGGTCTTGCCTTGTTTACCGTCACCACCCGGTGCGTGGTGAACACCACACGCTCCTTCCAACATCCGTATTTATTCCCACCCCCTCTCTCTTTCTCTCTCTATGCTTCGAATTTTCCTTCGGAAAAAAAAACATCTCTCTCTCTCTCTCTCTCTCTCTCTCTCTCTCTAACCTGTGCTTGGGATTTGCGAAACCCTAGCTTTGTCGATCGAACTCTGTATAGAATTAGGAAGCCAGGAGGAGCGAGAAGACGATGCCGGAGCTGATCCACCTCCGTCTACGAGACGCGCCTCGGCTTGGTCTCCCTCTCCTGGTCCCGCACCGCCCTCGGCCTCTGCCTGCTCGCCGAGCTCCGCCTCCGCGACGATGGCGACGGCGACGACGAGGAGGAGCCCCTCGCCTTCCGGATCCGCCCCTGGCTCTTCTGGAAGCGCCGCGGCTCAAAGCGCTTCCACCTCGGCGATCGCCGCGGCGGCGGCGGCCCGCAGACGGTGGAGCTCGCGTGGGACCTCACGCGCGCGCGGTTCCCCCCGGGCGGGGCCCCGGAGCCTGCCGGAGGGTACTTCGTCGCCGTCGCCGTGGACGGCGAGGCCGCCCTCGTCGCCGGCGACCTCCGCGGCGAGGCCTACAAGAGGGCGGCGGCGCGATCGGCCCCGCGCGGGGAGGCGCTCCTGATCTCGCGGCGGGAGCACGTGGCGATGCGGCGGGACGCGCGTAGCGGGGTGCGGTCGTACGCGACCTCGGCGCTGTTCGGGGGCAAGGAGAGGGAGATCACCATCACCCTCACGTCGAAGGAGAAGGAGAAGGAGAAGGAGAAGGAGAAGGAGAAGGAGAAGGAGAGGAAGGGCAAGGGCAAGGGCAAGGGGGAGGACATGGCGATGTCGATCGCCGTCGACGGCTCCCGCGTCCTCCACGTCCGCCGCCTCCGCTGGAAGTTCCGCGGCAGCGACACCGTCGACGTCGACTCCTCTCCCATCCAGATCTCTTGGGACCTCCACAGCTGGCTCTTCCCGCCCCGGGGCGCTCGTCAGGCCTGGCGCGACGCGACCGCGCCGCATCTCCCCCCGCCGGGCGGCGCCGTTCCGCCGCGCGCCGTGTTCGTGTTCCGCTTCGAGAGGGAATCCACCCAAGGGGACCCCAAAACGAAGTGCGAGAGCGAGGGTTCGGCGCTGGGGAAGAAGAGGGGGAGCAGCTTCGGGGGCTACGGGGGAGTCGTGGGGGAGTACCTGGGGAAGCTTAGTAGGCGGAATTGGAGCGAGAGCAGTAGCTGCGGCGGCGAGAGGAGGAGAAGCAGGAGGAAGAAGAAGAGCTTGTTGAAGACGAGCTCCTCGTCGTCGACGGCATCGTCGACCGCGTCGACGATCAGCGGATCGACGGTCATGGATTGGGCCAGCGCCGAGGAGGTGGAGATGCAGCGAGGTGAGGGGTTCTCTCTCTTGGTTTACGCTTTGAAGAGCTAGTTAGTTAGTTAGTACCTAATTCGCAATTTGGTGAATTTCCCATCCAAATCATCATCTTCCTTGTTCTCTCACTCTCTATTGGGGTTTTGAATTGTGTTCTTGGTGTAATTTGTGGTATTGAATTTTTGGGCAAGGGGGGGCCTTTTTATATATATATATATATATAAATATGCAAAACTACTGACTAATTTGTTCTTGGATAGACCTGAATAAGATCAAAAGGTTAAACAGCACAATAGGATGTTGTTTTAGTTGATTCATTTCCTTTTAATGGCTTATTATTATTATGCAAGTGCTTTGAGTTATCTTGTAATGTTTAGGATATAGAAAAGTCCTCTAACTTTGGTGGTTGCTTCTTCTAGTGGAATCTTGTGTATTTAGATTAGATCTCTAGTTCCAGAACTAGAAACCAACTGCTAAACTTTAATAAAAAATATTTAAATATTAGTGCTTCTTGAAACAGCTCTACTAGAGTGGCATGCGAAATTAAAGATGGTGTTGTTTATACAATGTGCTTGGATATTTTCACATAAAAATCTCAGAGTGACTAATTTGCTTGGTATTATCTCTGGTGGTTAACCCGTTTGGATTGGGACCTCCTTTATATCCAAACGCTAATTTTTTATCCGAGAATAGTAGTTCTCGAGTATCTAAAATAAGTTGGTATAACTATCCCAACCAACCTTCATTTTCTATATATAACTATCCATTATTTTTCTTATTTCATATTATGTATTCAAACGTTATTTTTCTTATCTCCAGGAACAACTTAATTTTTATCCAAATGCTATTTTTCTTATTCCCGTACTTGTATCTATCTCCGTAATAGCTAGTTTTTACTTATATCCGAACCAAACGATTTTAAAATGAATTGGTATATTTCTTGCATGAAGTAAAAAACAGAGTTCTTAATTGTGTGGTTTGGAGGTTATCAGGTAATGTTTCTTCTTCCAATGAAACTGTTGGTAGAAATTTACCAGCAACTGCTCTACTGTAAGCCATTATGAAATAGGTCCCTCAAGTATTCTCTTTTTGATTTATAGCCCCCAAGTGTTTTATTCTTGTAACTGGATTTGGTGAAACTAATAGTGGTTTTATTAAATTTAATGACTATATAGTTGTGCATTTTGATAATTATTAATGGCTGATAGCAAAAAAAGAAAACACTATTATTGGGAAATTTCATTTGTGGATTTTATTATTGGGAAATCCTGCTTTTACACCCTAAAAGGGGGCCATGATCTTACACCCTCCATCTAGATACAATTATAATAAACCAAACAGAATTTTTTATTTTGTTTGTGGTCATAAATACAATGTAAATTGAAACTCAAACAACCAAAATAGAAGCAAAAAAAATAAATCTCCAAATTGTTGTCACAGCAACAAGTGATGAGCTTTTTTGGCTTTCAGAGACGGTCTCTAATCGGAAACTTCTACTCTTGCAGCGGCAGAGTAAGATGTGTTAGATTAATTTTATGGAAGCTCCTTATACCAGGACACTATTTGCCTTTTTCTTACCTTTCTATCGGTATAAAATAAATATATTTTTCGAGTCTGGCTACTGCATTATCGATAGTATTAAATGGTTGGTGATATCGAGTTTTCTGCTGTTAAATCTATCTCATCGATTATTTTTATCTGTTAACTCATTTTATTCAACCAACCACCACTCAACTCTAAAGGAATCGCTATAATACTAACTGAGGATCATTATCATCCTAACTGCACATTTTTTTATCCAAGTACTGAAATTCTAATAATACGCGCTTGGTACTATTAATAATATAATAGCCTAATTTGAAATTTCTCATGCATAATATAACTTAAACTAAGACTAAAAATGTGTCCCTTTTCACCATTTTTGCATCTCCTTTGATAAAGATTCTGCAATGAAAATAATTGGGACCATAAAGACCAAACAGAACCCAAGTTTTAAGGAGACAGGAGGTATTTAATCTCTCTTCAATATACTTGGGAGTTACTACTTATATTTAAGTGCTATATATATATATATATATATAGAGAGAGAGAGAGAGAGAGAGAGAGAGAGCCAGACTCCTATGCTTTTGAAAGTACGGGGGCCTCCCTACTTGTAAGTTGTTTTCGATGATGGGACATTCGATTCGGCGATCGATTCTGTTAGACATGATTTACGCTATTGGAACTATCTAGAAACCAAATTTTATAATTTTTGACTTCGTTTATCTAGTGAATGAGTAGCTTTAAAATAAACGGCTGAAAATAAAAATCTCATAAAGAACAATGATAAATGACTCAAATTTCAAATCGGAAGTATTGATCTTGCTATTGACGTTAAGTAGAATTTTCTTTTAAATTTTCATGTAATTTGGATATTTCTACACTGTTGAACTTAAAAACGTGCCGCATCGGCCGTTAAAATAGTCATTTTTGGGACCTTTTGATCGCTTAGTAAATGATGTCAAAAAATTATAAAATTTGGTTTCCAGATAGTTCCAATAGGGTAGATTATACCTAACGGAGCCGATCATCGAATCGGATGTCCTATTATCGAAAATAACTTACAAGTACGGAGGTCCCGGTACTTTCGAAAGTACAGTAGACGGACTCTATATATATATATATATATATAGAGTGCGGCTAGGACGCTTATGGAAGCACGAAGGGCTCCGTGCTTCCACTTTGTTTTTGATGTTCGGACTTTCGAATCGACGATCGGCTCCGTTAGACCTGATCTAGAGTATTTGAAGTATCTAGAAAATAAATTTTGCGATTTTTCGATATCGTTTGCCTAGTGATCGAAGTGGCTCAAAATCAACGGCTGAAAATATAATGATATGACACTAAAATTTTAGATCAAAGTTATTGATCTTGTTTTATATGGTATAAAGAATTTTCTATCAAAATTTCATGTGATTTGAATATTTCTACACCGTTAAACTTGCAATCGGCTCACCAGGGCCGTTAAAATTATTGATTTTGAGCCCCTTCGATCACTAGGCAAATGATATCGAAAAATCGCAAAATTTATTTTCTAGGTACTTCAAATACTCTAGATCAACTCTAACGGAGGGCTCCATACTTCCATAAGCACGGAGGGCTCCGTGCTTCCATAAGCATACCAACTTGGAAGTAGTTGCTGTTATCAAATTTTTTGCCGTTAGATTAATCCCTTTGATTATTTTTACCCATTAGATTATAACTATTCAACCAACCACCAACTCAACCCTTGGGGGCCCACATCATCATAACCGTACATTTTTTAATCCAAGGGCGGAAAACTTAATAGCACCATGTCATTTATGCTATTAATAGTATTCCAGCCTAGTTCTCTCTCTCTCTCTCTCAATATATATATATATATATATATATATATATATATATATATNATTATAGAGATCATGATTAATAATCACCCATTTTTTATTTCTTTGGGGAGTGAACATTTAGTAAAACTTGATCTTGGGAAATTCAAAATAAAAAATTGTGATTTTCTCTGGAACTTGATAGTCAAAAAAAATAAAACTGAAATGAATCAATTTTCAAAAAATTAACTCTAGGGAGCGTACTTAAACTATTTTAAAAATTAAAACAACCTTTTTTTGTGAGTTAACGATTTTAAAAAAATTTTTTTGTGAATCCAACTCTCCCATATATATATATTTCTCAAAACAATATTATGATAGCCATCATGTTGAACCCAATGATACTAAACAAAAGCTACTATCCTAAAGGTTTAACTGTTAATCGTGGCAATTTATACTATATTTGGTAAATTTGATAGACTTTTAATTTAAAGTGCGAAAAGACTCAATGCTAGTACAGCTTCACTTGATATCTACTCTCCCAAAAGTATTTTAAAATGAAATAACAATTGTTATTTAAAAGTTAATTTTTTTAAAACAAATTCGTCTAGTATATTCATTATGAGATTATATCTCTTAAAACTATAGTTTTATAAAAATCGTACTCTATACACTCAATAAATTTATTTTAAAAATTTTTATTTAGAAATTTATCAATTACAACTTAAGATGACATCTGTTTAACGTAATATTGATACATATTAAATTTTCGCTTTTTAGTATTACTCTAAATTGATAGTGTGAATTATCTGATACCTAGAAATTAACATTATAAAATCTTTATTACAATTTAATAATACACTAAGTTTACAATTTTTAACTAGTATATTAATTAGAATTTATAATTTACAAATTTAACAACGATCCCCATTTTAACCATAAATATTTTATAACCTGCTGGTAAACTGACTTTCAATTCGATTTCCCATAGACACTTATAAAAACCCAAAATCTCCCCATAACTACTATAAAAAGTCAAATCTCCCAATAGGTACTTTAATACTAAAAAGTATCCCCATAACTACTTTAATAAGGAACAAAATATAAAGATCAAATAAATATTTTTCTTGTTTGTTTTACTTATCTAACAATAGAAAGAGAAAGTGGGTTTTTTTTTTTTTTTTGTATGTTTAAAAAGATCAGTTAGGTAATAAGCTGAATATTAGATTAAAGTCGTATACTCTAAATAATTGATATAACAATTTATTTTTTATATTTTATGGCAAAAAGATAATCGAATTCAATCGAAAGTCTTTAATTACTAACAAAGCATAAAAAATTGTAACATAATATGTCTTCCAATACTCAAGCGTAGTACTTAAATAGTTTTTTTAAAGCTCGGGTCTGAGTTTTCCCTTACAATTTATTTGTATATTTTTTTGGCAAGTTATAATCGAATTTAAAAAATTCTTGTTTCAAAGCATAATAAATTGTATATCTTTACACAGGCCGATGATATGAGAATGCTCATAACAGATAAAACACAAATATTAAAAAGCTGGCAATCTAGATGAGGAAACTGGTAAAAGTAGACAATCTAGTACATAATAAGTTGGTTAGTTGGTGAGTTGGGATCCCCTGGTGATTGTAGGATTGGCGTATAGGAAAGTAGGTTCCTAACTTTTGCATACTCTTTCCTAAATGTGAATATTTTCATATTATCGGGATCGCCATTTTTTCTATATATAAACAACTATGGAAATAGAACTCAAAAGTTTTGACCAGAAAGAACATTTAAGGTCCAAAAAATAAAATTGTGGTGAAAAACGTAACTTTTAATTAAAAAATTTTTAATATTTTTAAAATTAATACTCGTACGTAAAAAATACAAGCACTAGTGTAAACTACCAACTCTAGAGTTAAAATTCACGAGAGCTAAACTTAAATACGAACGTATTTTGAACACATCGAACGGATGTATATATTAAACTAAGTATGACAACGAATATGAAAAATTAATTAAACGAGGACCTTGAAAATAATTTGTAGTGTTAATGAAACAAACATCACTTTGGATTTTGTTAGACTGCTATTTTCAAGATAAATATATGAGGAATAAATATCCCACATGTATAATGTAGAAACTTAGGTTAATTATTAACTATGTCGAAGAAACCTCAAAATCAATTTATTTTAACTATTCTGTTCACCTAATTATATCTGGTGTCATTCCGGTACATATTGTGAATATATATCACATACCTATCGTAAAGAAAGAAAAAAAAAAAGTTAACGTGTGCAAGTTTGTTTTTTATTGAGGATTTATTAAAATTAACTTAAGATAATTTTAAACAACAGTTCGTTTCACAATTGCTTTTCAAGTTCATGTTTCGATAGTCTATCCGCATATCATGCGAATACGAGTTTGAATTGGGGCAGTTCTCACGTAAACAAAGTGGTTTTTACTTCTCCCTACTTCATCAAAAATCCTTTTTGAAGTTTTTGAGGGGGACACCAAAGTACGTAAGAGTGAAAGTATGGGACACCAAATTTTGCATAGTTAAACGGGGGTACACCAAAGTAAAAAGAGAAAAACAATAGTTAAAATAATAATAAAAAAAGAATTTAGTCACTGTTTTAATTTTAATTTACTATGATTTCACTTATAAGTTATTTGTATCTACCAATAGACTTCAAAAAACATATATTAAATTGCTTTATAATTGCTTTTTCGAAGACTTTTCTATTTTTGCTTTGGTGTCCCCCCGTTTAACTATGCAAAATTTGGTGTCCCATGATTTCACTCTTACATACTTTGGTGTCCCCCCCAAAAACTTCAAAAAGGATCAAAAATTGATATTTATGAATAAAACCAAGTAATATTGAAATAGAAGCTAGCTCTGAGTTTTAAAAGTTTTATGGTATTAACTAAAACTGAATGGAGTCTCATTTCAGTTAATACTTCTTTTTCACATTTTATTATTATTTATAGTTAAATAGAGAGTCGAAATGCGATAAGTGAAAGAAGGTTTGTCTATTGTATTTTTAAAATTTAGAAGGGTACTTATGAAATTGCCCCTTAATTATTTCATTATTTGCTATCAAAATAATACCTAACCTTTTTAGGGCTAAATTAGTCATTTTGTAACTCAACTTTTATTTAACCCAACTTCAACCATAGTTTAAGTAACAGTCGTTAGATGGAAGGGTAATTGTGAAAAAATTTTGCATTTGAAGGGGTATATATGATATTTTCAATTTTGTAGGGGTATTTATGATATTTTCATATTTGAGAGGGGTAGTGGTGAAATTGCCCCTATTTTTAATTAGGAAAATGCTTTTCGGGTATTCAATTATAGAGTGTACATCTTATCCTCCATCGGTTTCTAAATTTTTAATATTAAAAAAAATGGTTGATGAGACAAGTGCGTATATCTTGATTTTTTTGAAAAGTTAGGATGCATGATTTACACCTAGAAACTTGGTGTGCGAATATCAGTACTCTTTCAACTCTATATAATTTTAAAAAGGGATAATATTTGATATATCATTCAAGACTCCAAAATATCCAATATATTTCCGATTGACCAAACTATTTTTATTGAATTTCAAATATCCCTTCAAGTATTTCCAAATTCTTTTATAGGGTTTACAAATGAGATTTGGGTTTAAAAAGGATATCTTATTAATTTTAGAACTAAAAATTTTGAACAGTAGTCAAAAATAAATAAGCAAAAGTCTCTTTAAAAAAATAATTGTTATTTATACGTTGCTTCTGAGTGTGCTTGAGCTAATGAGTACGTCAGAGCGTAAAGCACGAAAATATGTGACTCCTAAAATTTTGAATAGTTATATATATATAATATAATAAAATTAAAACTTTTAACACGACTATAGCATTTTAAGAAGATTAAATATACTAGAGCTAAAGTAATTTTAGAACGAATGAAACTCTCTCTCTCTCTCTCTCTCTATATATATATATATATATGAGTCCGGCTGGGATACTATCAATAGCACCAAATTTGCTATCGAGTTTTCTACCATTAGATTTAACACTTTGATTATTTTTACCCGTTAGATTATACTATTCAACCAACCACCCACTCAATCCTAGGGGCCCACATCATCCTAACCGTATATTTCTAAATTCAACGGCAAAAAAACTAATAGCACAAATAGCTTGATGCTATTAATTGTATTCCAGTCTAATTATATATATATATATATATATATATATATAGAGAGAGAGAGAGAGAGAGAGAGAGAGAGAGTAGGGATACTGTGCTATTAGGAGCACAGCAGTCCTTGTGCTCCTAACTTTCTAACTACCCATCAAGTTTAATGGGTGGTTATCATGAAAGAGGAAAGCGATAATGGGGAGAAATTGGGTCTCTCAATTTCTCTTCTTCTTGAATTTCTCCCCAATATCTCTTTCCTCTCTCATTCTAACCACCCATTAAACTTGATGGATGATTAGAAAATTAGAAGCATAAGGGTTGCCGTGCTCCTAATAGCACAGTAGTCCTACTCAGAGAGAGCAAAGCTAGTGTGCTATTAGGAGCACAATAATTCTTATGCTCCTAAATTTCTAACTGTTCATTAATTTTGATGAGTAATTAGGATGGGAGAAAAAAAAAAAAAAAGAGAGAGAAATTTAAAGAAAAGAAAAATTGAGAAATCTAATTTCTCTCTAATTTCTCTTCTTTCTCTCACTCTAACCACTCATTAAATTTAATAAATGATTAGAAAAGTGCTCCTAATAGCACAGTAATTCTATAAGTGTATATCATTCGCGCTTCCAAGTATTTAAAAATTCTTTTAAACTTTAAATTGTAGCACTTTTTTTAAAAAAAAAGGAAAAGATAAAACAAATGAGGGTACCTCAGTGTTATGAAAGTGTGTGCAACTTGACTGAACCTGTGTGCTTCTTAGGTGGCCTAGCTATAGGGGGCACTGGCCATCAACCCATCTTTGACCCCTTTCCGAATTGCTTGATTAATTCCTTGAAATGGTCAACATGCAGTCACTAAGATTCAGGCATTATTATTATTATTATTATTATTTTAGAGAGATAGGTAGCACGCTACCCGCTTCGTTTATTTCATTTAGAAATAAATTTAGCTGGAAATATGAATCAACCAGAATTCGAACTCAGGTCTCGGATACCAACCACCAAACCCTTTGCCACTTGCTCTATGGACGGTCGGTATTCAAGCATTATTTTTATTTGTGTTAAATAATGGACGGTGATAATCTTCTTATTAGTAAATTTATGCAAAATATTAGCTGAGGATGATTAATTTTCCTAGAATTTCATATCACCTAGCTCTAATCATTTATAATGGTACCAAAAAAGATCAATATCATAAGCAAATAATTAGGATAAAACAAAGATATGTAGAATTGACATATAAGTTATAAAATAATAATTTACCCCAAACCAATATTTCAAAAAAAATCCAATCTCAGGACTAATATTTATTATGTATTACCGCTGCAGCTACAAGTCTCGCATGTGTGTATAAGAGTCTCATTCAAGAAAATAATATTTTTTATTTTTTTATGTATTAAATATATAAGATGATAAATATTTTAATTTTTTAAGAACCCTTTTTGAATGATATAGATAAATATATTATAAGTATTGTACTAAATTATAAAATATTTTAATTCAGTACCATACTTAACGACAGTCTTAACGGCGTCATACGAGTAAAAATCACAGAATAGCGAACTGAGACACTTCAAACATTAGGGTACCATCACAACGATAAAACTTCATAGGGGAGCTCTCCAATAACGCCTTGTGGAAGAGCACCCGATCTGTTGTCACTTGTTAATTTTTACCTCTATCCAATAATTTGTTGGATGTTTCTTTAATATTTATAAAATCCAAAAAGAAAATTAAACCCAACGATTATCACACTTGGATAGAAATAAAAGTGGGCACGAGGCGACCGATCAGGACTCCATTGCAATTTGATTGCAAGGCGTCGTTGAGGAGCTCTCCACTGAAATTGAAGTAGCAAAACACAGGAGGTAATTGATGCACTTTTAATTATATTACAAGAGGTAAAAAAATAAAAATTAAAAAAAAAAACATGACCTAAAGTACAAGGGGACATTTGTAATTAAGCCGAAAAATATACCATCGTCATCAACATTAATGTAAAGCACGTAACGCACGTACCCATGCACGTGCGCAGGTGCAGGACACGGGAAAAACTACATGCTCTTGTTCTCTCAAAAAATTTCCCTATAAATGGGGATGCATGCATGTGCAAATCACGGTCGCGTACCGCGACATCGCATGTGAGCCACGAACCCACCCCTTCGAACCTGGGCACAGGCACCCTCAAAGATCCCCTCGTAGTTTCATCGCGCATATTCGACTCTGAATTCGATAGAATGCGAATACGAATGTCAAAATTTAGCATTCGATGAATCTCCGTATTCGAAAAAATATGAATACTTTTATAGTTTCGTTAAAGATCCGATCGTTTTCGATTGTTTTCATCCCTAGCTAGTAGGGAGATATGGTGATTTTGAATCATTTTTTTTTATTAAATAATATGTAGGCATGTGAAATGGAATATGTGTGTAAAATTTTAGTTGCATTATATTATATTCGCGTTAATTCTAGTTCATATTTATATATTATTTGAATAATGTTAGAGTATAAACTTAATCCATATCTGAACCTGCATTCATTGTTAAAGAACATAGTAACGAAAATTTAACATTCAATACATATATGAATTCGCACTCGAAGAAATATATGAAAGCAAATATGATTTTGTCAAAAATCTGACCGCATTCGATCTTTCTCACCCCTAATCTTTTACATAACCGTAAGTAGCAGTGCAATAAATAAGGGTAGGGATGCAGACGGATCCGGATTGGTGGAGCTTCCATTCCGATCAGCCTGAATGGGGCCGTGAGTGCGATTATGCCTCGTCTCAAATCCACCCCAATCTATCAAATAAATGGAGCAAGAGGTGAAAATTTTTTTTTTTCATTTGATCCATCACGATCCGTTGAAAGACTGCTCCTACTCCAATGCGCTATGAATGGAGCCATAAGTTAGGGCCAAAAAACATGACTAAAATTAAACCGTCCCGAATCAGCCCCGACAAAAAATGAAGCGAGAGGTGAGGGACCCCTCCCGCCCCTCTGATCCGCTCCGTTTGCATCCGCAAATAAGGGGTACGCATAGCATTACTTTTTTTTTTTTTGCTTTCCTGTGTTTCTCTTCTCCTGCATTTCCATGTTGTGAGCTGTACCCATACTTTGTCCGCTCTATATCTAGAGAGAGAAAAGTGATGGAGAGAGAGAGAGAGAGAGAGACGTTTTTGTTGTCCTTATTAGGGTTTAGGCACAGGGGGAGTGTGAACCGAGCTGGGCCAGAATGTATGCTTGGGTGAGCCATGTGGGAATGGTGCAGCGTGGTTGACTCCTTGTCGCTTCTCGCAGTTGCTATTTGCGATGCCGGGAGTGATTTGGGATGCAAACGGAGCAGATATGAAAGCGAGAGAAGTCCTACCGCCTTCCGTCCCGTTTATTTGGTAGATCGAAATAGATTGATTTTTATCCTTATTTTTGCCCCCCATTTTACCACTTTATTCGGGAGCAGATCATAAAAACGAATTTTGGCTGATTTTTGGCTGATTAGAATGGACGCATAGAAAGAAAGAAAAAGGGGGGGATAGATTCGGAACACCGAATCAGTTTTATATATATATATATATAGAGTTCGGTTGGGATAATAGCGATAGCACAAAGGGCTTAGTGCTATCAAGTTATAAATCTTTGATTATTTTTACCCGTTAAATTATACTATTCAACCCACTACCCACTCAACCGTAGTGGGCCCACATCATCCTACCAGCACATTTCTCAATCAAAGGGGTAAAAAACTAATAGCACCAATAGTTTGGTGCTATTGATAGTATTTCAGCCTAGTTCTATATATATATAGAGAGACTAGGGCTATTATTCTATTAATAGGATAGTAGCACTTATCCTATCAAATTGATCTTGATGATAGAGATTCTGAATCGATGATCAGAGCCATTGAAGTTGATCTAGAGTATTTGAAATATCTAAAAACTAAATTTATAAATTTTAAAAATTATTTACATGGTAATCAAAGTGTCGTAAAATCGACAATTTTTGACGTCTTATATGAGCCGTTTTTGCTTGCTTAACAGTGTAGAGTAATCCAAATTGCTTGAATTTTTTATAGAAAATTCTTTATACTATTTAGATAATGTTTGATAACTTTGATTATGAATTGAGAAAGTCTAACCTCTATTTTAAGAAGGTTATTCATTTATGACCGTTCATTTTTCAACTCTTAAGATGAACTTGATAATGATTTTTAAATATTACAAAATTTGGTTTTTAAACATTTCATTCAAATCGACTTGATAGGACAATGTCCTCAATCCTATTTCATTCAAAATTTGAGAAATTGGGTTTTTCAATTTTTTCTTCTTTTCTTCTTTTTTTTTTTTTTGAATTTCTCTCCAAGTACTCTTCTCCCATTCTCCCTAACCACCCATCCAATTTGATGAAGCGGTTAAGAACTTAGGAGCACACAGGTCCTGCTTTGTTCCTAATAGCACAGTACCTTACTATATCTATTATATATATAGATATATATATATATATATATATATATAATATATATATATATATAGAATGAGCTACTATGCTATCGGAGCAACGAGCCTTCCGTGCTTCCAGCTTGTTTTCGATTGCGGCTTTCGAATCGTCGATCGGCTCCGTAAAACTTGATCTAGAGTATTTGAAGTACCTAGAAAATAAATTTTATGATTTACGATATCATTTGCCACGTGAACGAGAGTGCTCAAAATCAACGGCTGAAAATAAAAATCTTACAAATGTAATAATATGACATTAAAATTTTAAATCAAAGATTATTGATCTGTTTTATATAGTATAAAGAATTTTCTATCAAAATTTTACGTGATTTGGATATTTCTACACCGTATAAACTTGCAAACGGCTCACTTACGGCCATTGAAATTTGTTAATTTTGTGCCCATTCGATCACTAGCAAATGATATCGAAAAATAATAAATTTATTTTCTACGTACTCTAAATACTGCTAGATCAAGTTTAACGGAGCCGATCGACGATTCGAAAGTCGCAACATAAAAAACAGAGCTGGAAGCTACGGAAGGCTCCGTGCTTCCGATAGCATAGTAGCCTCACTCTATTATATATATATATGCTACTATACTATCAATAGTACCAAGCCCTTGGTACTATTGAGTTTTCGACCGTTGAATGAAAAGATGTGCGGTTAGGATGATAGTGGCCCCTAGTAAAATTGATAGTGGTCCCCTAGGGTTGAGTGGGTGGTTGGTTTAATAGTGTAATCTAACGGGTGGAAATGATCAAAGGGTAGATCTAACGGTAGAAAACTCCGTTGAAGTTGATCTAGAGTATTTGAAGTATCTAGAAACTAAATTTATAAATTTTAAAAATTATTTACATGGTAATCAAAGTGTCGTAAAATCGACAATTTTTGACGTCTTATATGAGCCGTTTTTGCTTGCTTAACAGTGTAGAGTAATCCAAATTGCTTGAATTTTTTATAGAAAATTTTTTATACTATTTAGATAATGTTTGATAACTCTGATTATGAAATGAGAAAGTCTAACCTCTATTTTAAGAAGGTTATTCATTTATGACCGTTTATTTTTCGATTCTTCGACGATAGGCTTGATAATGATTTTTAAATATTATAAAATTTGGTTTTTAAACATTTCATTCAAATCGACTTGATAGGACAATGTCCTCAATCCTATTTCATTCAAAATTTGAGAAATTGGGTTTCTCAATTTCTCTTCTCTTTGAATTTCTCTCCAATTACTCTTCTCCCATTCACCCTAACCACCCATCAAATTTGATGAGCGGTTAAGAACTTAGGAGCATAAGGACTGCTTTGTTCCTAATAGCACAGTAGCCATACTCTATATATATAGAATTAGGCTACTATACTATCTATAGTACCAGAGCTCCGGTACTATAGTCTTATTTTCGATCTTAGAGTGTTCAAATTAACGATCCACACTGTTAAAACTGATCTAGGGTATATGAAGTTCTTAGGAATAAAATTTTAGTTTTTTTCAACATCGTTTACTTAGTAAATAAATTATGTCAAAATG
>NC_033622.1:2578258-2588759 GCF_001540865.1 Ananas comosus | reverse complement strand
ATGACCGTCAAGTCGTTAAACTGAACAAATAACTGCTAAGTCATTAAACTGAACACGTTACTAAAACTCAAATGTCATTATTAAATTCTAGGCAATATTATTTTATCTTAAATTCTAAATTCTAATCTTTTCATATGAATATGTCAACACGTTATATATATATATATATATATATATATATATATATATATATATATATATATATATATATATATATATATATATATCTCTCTCTCTCTCTCTCTCTAGAATTAGGTTACTATACTATCTATAGTACCGGAGCTCTGGTACTATAGTCTTGTTTTCGATCTTAGGGTGTTCAAATTAATGATCCACACCGTTAAATATGATCTAGGGTATATAAAGTTCTTAGGAATAAAATTTTAGTTTTTTTCGACATCGTTTACTTAGTAAATAAATTATGTCAAAATGGACGGTGAAAATTGAATAATCTTTAAAATTTGAGTACAGGACTTTTAAATTCAAGATCAAGAATATTAACATTAATCTAGATAGTTTAAAGTATTTTCTATATCAAAATTTGAAGAAATTTAGATTCTCCTAGACCGTTAAACTCCAAACTTGTCATAGTAGCCATTGAAAATTGATAATTTTGAAATGGTTTGATCATAAAGTAAGGCTAGATCAAGTCTGAAATGGTTTGATAGTTTTGAAATGGTTTGATAATTTTGAAATGGTTTGATAAAAATTGTAGATTTTGAATCCTTTCGATTGCTAGATAAATGATATCAAAAAATCTCAAAAATTATTTTCTAGAAACTTCAAATACGCTAGATCAAATCTAGCAGAACCGATCGTCGATTCAGAAATTTTATTATCGAAAACGGCCGTGCTCCTGAAAGCACAGCAGTCCTGCGCTATGTACACACACACACTTTATCACCCCATTCGGAACATATCAAAGAAAAAGCTTCACCACCTAAGATCCATTTGCATCTCTAGGTATGACTGAAAAGAAAAAAAATTATTTTTCTTAGCAAGATATTATTATATGATTTTCAAAAAATTCTAGTTTACTGTTATATTCCATGATAGATTTCTTTTTTGTTATAACAAAAATAAAACACGCAGAATAATTAAACGTAACATTCTAAATCAAGGAGTGGTTAAGTGAAAATATGATATACCACAGGAGAGCAAATTGAAGTTTACTCATTTGTATATAATGTCACCAAACAAGCGCAACTTTATGGTTAAAACAACATTTGGAATCAATTTTACACATAAAATATCACCCTGAACCTTGCGCGCACAATTCCGATTAAACTTATCCGTGGAGAAATAAAATTACAGTTACAAGCGTAAATATATGAAAAAGAAAATTGAAGGTAAAAGTGCTTATTATTATTATGGTACATTAATTCTTAGATCCCTCAAAAAGATGCTCAATAGAGTCCTCAATTAAATAATAATTATTATTATACTAAAGATTAAAAATTTATATATAAAGATAAAAAAAAATTTGTTTTTTTATGAATTATCTTAAAAAATAAGGACCTTTATTAAAAAAAAAAAAAAATCTTCTGTGGACTCGTTCTTGTAATTTTAGACTATTTTAAAATTTTTTATAAACTAAAAATATTTTTTTTATTAAGTAAGAACTATCAAAAACACAGCATAACAAAGATGAGAGAGTACATAGTTACATGATTTTTCTCGATTTTTAACTTTTTTAAATTTTTATTTTTAATTTTTATTTTAACGAATATTCTAATTTCTAACGTTTCATAACAGATTAGCCAGTAATTGGTATTTTAAATGCTTATTTCTAAAGTTAGATATTCAAGTCTCTGCTTGTTGAAAGCGATACTCGCTCTGATACCATTTGTTGGGAATCAGGATTTTCTCTAATATCAATTGTTGAAACCGATATCTGTGCTGATACTGATTATATAACCTAAGATCTAAAATAGAATAAAATAATATGGAGAAGATATATTGGAGAAAGAAGATAACTAAACTAATACTTTATTAATAAAAAGCAATCAATTGCATTCTGGGCAACATCTATACAGCCATGTCTACTATGTCTTATTCATCTAATTAACCCATGTCTAACTATATATAGCCATCAAATCGTAACAGATGATAAATCTAATTTTACTTTGGATAATTACATTTCTTATTCAATGTATAATTTGGATATACTCCATCTCTAACTAAATTTTAAATTAAGTTTGGATTATTATTTCCAACATCCTCCCTTAATCCAAACTTTATCTTCGAGCCGCGAACTGCGTGAAACACGCACTTTGATTTTGCAATCTCTGTCACTGTTGTTGTCATCGTGTTCGAGTTGTACACCATGACGCCTGTCCAATAATATTGTCATGGTTGAAATCTTGGCCATCTGTAATCTTGATTAACCATATCATTCTTAAAGATCCGCGAATTTTTGCAAATATCTTGAAAAACATATAATTTTGAAAAAATTGGATCGATATGAATTTTGTAATTTTATGGTAACTGAGAAGAATTTGATCGACACTGATGTTTGTTCAATGCATTGATATTGATTTGTGCATTTTTATGTGCTTTCTGCTTTCGTAAATCTAATTTGTGATTTGCATCTTCAATCACATCAAAATAATAATAAACTTCCTCCCTACTTTGCTGCATAATTTCTTCATCAGCAGAAATTTTTTCAATCATATTATTATTGTGAACTTTGTCCTCGACCTGAATTACATCGTTTTGATCAAATCTGATCTTCTTCATAATTTTGATCAAACTTTTCTTTCCAAATTTCTTTGCAAATTGGGGCTTCAGTATCTTTGTTGTTGGGTTGAATTTCTTCTTCTTCTTCAATTTCATTCTCTTCCTGCAAATCTTCTCCTCCAATTTTCAATAACATTCTCCACGCTTCTCGTGTCGTCTTTATCGTTAAAATTTTTCCAACCAATGATAGATCCGCTGCTTGAAAAATATATGATAGAGCTTTTCTATCTCTTTTTCTAAATTCTTCTCTACCAAATTCTTTTTCATAATTTCTATTCTCCACTATATCCGACAAATCTTGGGATTCTAAAAAATATCGAATGATGATTTACCATCGAACTTTGGTAAATTAGGTTGAATAAACCAATCTAAATCAATAATAAAACTTGAAAATTCGAAAAATAACTTTCAGATTTGTACTTTTCAGTTTAGATGATGTTTCTTAGTTCATCGAGATATCGCCGAATTTTCTGTATTTCGGCTTGCTTGCTTAGTTCTCCTGGCTATCTGGTCAAGTCTTCTTGGATCTCCTCACAGGCTCTCCTCGCTCTCTTTTCGTCAAGCGTCACAACCACCTGTTGTCGTGTGTTGTGTGGAGGCCAATTTCTTCAAAATGATTCCTTCGCTTTGGTTTCACCTACGTCACCTTCGTTGATTAGCTACGAGTCGCTTGACTTTGACGTAACTATCTGGTACATTAGATTTATGTTCTTTTCGAATATATTGTCATCTGGTTTATAAGCCGGATGATACTTTCCGGCTCTGATGCCACATGTTGAAAGCGATATTCGCTCTGATACCACTTGTTGGGAAGCGTGATTTTCTCTAATACCAATTATTAGAACCGATATTTGTGGCGATGCCGATTATATAACCCAAGATCTAAAATAGAACAAAATAATATGGAAAAGAGACATTGGAGTAAGAAGATAACTAAACTAATAAGCTAAATTACATTCTGGATAACACTTATGCAGCCATGTTTACTATACCTTATTCATCTAATTAATCCATGCCTAACTATATATAGCCATCAGAGTCCGGCTACTATACTCTTATAAGTACGATCGCTCTCGTACTCATAAATTATTTTCGATGATAGAGCTTCCGAATTGACGATCCACACCGTTAAATATTATCTAGAGCATTTAAAACGTCTAGAAATCAAATTTTATAATTTTTCGACATTATTTATCTTACAATCAAAAGGTCACAAAATTGACAATTTTTAACGACCGGTATGGGATATTTGCTAGTTTAACAGTGTAAAAGAATCGAAATCGGTTGAATTTTTGATAGATGATTTCCTTGTTCCTGAAAATATTATATCTCCTAGACGTCGTTTGCGCCCGCTTCAAGATATGATAACTAATCAAAAAATCTTAATCTTGGGGTAAGCAGTTTACACTGCTTAAAATTCTATTCACTATATAGATAAAGATCAATAACTCCGATCTTATTCGGATCCATTTTTAAGACGTCGTTCGATTTTGACCGTTCATTTTATACACGCTTGATGAACTTTATTATGATTTCGAAAAATTACAAAATTTATTTTGTGAAAGTTTCAAATACTCTAGATCATATTTAACGGAGTGGATCATCGATTTGGAAGCTCCATCATTGAAAACAACTTATGAGTACGAAGTGCTCTATACTCATAAGAGTATAGCAGCCCTAGCCATAGCCACCAAATCATAATAGATGATAAATTCAATTTTACTTTAGATAATTACATATCCTATTCAATGTATAATTTGGATATACTCTATCTCTAACTAAATTTTAAATTACATTTGTATTATTATTTCCAACACTGCTGACCGTTTATTAGTCGGATGTTCAAGCCCCAGAATTGGAGGAAAAAAAAAAAAATTTGAAAATTCTTATACAAGGGTTCTTAAAATGCAAAACTCTCAAATCTAGGATACTCGAAATTGTGATTGTATATAACAAATTAGACTCATTAAAATACAAATTTTATATAGATTTTTTTTTTTTTTTTGGAACAATCTCGTAGGTTGTAGTTTAGGCAATGTTTCTTCTCAAAGTTTAAAATATCTCCAATACTCCCGTAAACTTGTTAAATATTATTAAATGGCCCTGTAGTAAAATTTCATTCAAATTATAGATGCATTATTTTTAAAATTTTTATTTTTTCCCTTCTAATAAGCTAAAAACTTAGTAAACTCATATAACTTTAATAAAAAATATATATATAATCAAAGAAAAGTGATAGATCACACACATAATAAGAAATTAAAAATAATAATAATACCGACAACATGTATTTGTTGTAAATTGATATATTTTGAAGGTTATTTGCCATATATTAGATTTTGAAGGATATGTATTTAATTTTAGAAGTTCAGAGGGGTAATTTTGAAATTGCCCTAATTTTATTTTTCCAAACAAACCAAAAATTAAATACATATCCTTCAAAATCTAATATATGGCAAATAACCTTCAAAATATATCAATTTACANATTAGATTTTGAAGGATATGTATTTAATTTTAGAAGTTCAGAGGGGTAATTTTGAAATTGCCCTAATTTTATTTTTCCAAACAAACCAAAAATTAAATCATCCTTTTTCTTTAAGCAATCAAAAGTCAAAAATTACTCCTTTTATTTTCAAATGTAGTATTACGCTATGCATATCGCAATAAGTCCATTATAATGTATTTTTTACAATCCATTAAAAAATAAGTAATATATAATATATTGTTATATACTTTCGACCCAATTCTATTTCATCCAATAGTGTTAAACTAGTCAAATTACTTGCGCATTGCGGCGGGCTAATACTATAAAAAAGACAAAAGATTGATAAAGTAACAATTTTAAAATTTTTAAGTTGCAATGAGAGATCAATAAATATAAATAGTACGAGAAAAAAGAATATGAATAAATTATTTTACTCATTTTTTCTTGTGAAAGTGATTTGTTCAGATAACAATTGGTATATGAATGCATTAATTAAAAAATGAGCAAGTGAGAAGACGAAACATCAGGCGGAGATGGGAGATGGAAAGACAAAACACCATGGAGTGAAAAGAGCGGAGAAGACAAGGATGAAGGAGGAATTGACATGTGGCAAAGTTACGAGAAATAATGTATACTAGTGTAAAGACCCGCGCAATGCAACGGGTAAATAATAAAAACAAAATTTAAAAACTTCAATAAAATTTATATTTACAGCTTATTCATATATAAGAAGTTATACCATGTTAAATATAGCTAATTTGTATGACTAAATTCAACTGTTAAAAAAATAAAATTTTAGCTAAAATATTAATATGTTGCATGTAATTAAATGTTGCACCTTGTATGTAATTATAGTAGTGGGGGGTGAAGGGTTGGGCGTTGAGAAGAGGAAAAAGTGTACGTGTGGTTTGATTTAAAGTTTGGTTATGAGAATAAAGAGTAACATGTCACGTGGCAAAAAAAATTTTTATGATGCATACAAAAAAGTTACAAAAGAGAAGGGATGGGAGATTAATAGAGAAGGAGAGTGGATTGAAGAATATTAATATTATGCATGTAATTAAATATTACAACTTGCATATAATTAGAGGAGTGGGGAGGTGAAAGGTTGGGTGTTGAGAAAAGGTGAAGGTGATTTGATTTAAAGTTGGACTATGAGGATGAAAGGATACCACGTGGCAAAAAGTATTGTGGCTTCATATAGTTTTATATATAGGTATAAATGAATTCTAATACCAGAAGAGCCCTAATTAAAAGACTTGTACCCATTTGCCACCCATTAAGAGGTGGAAAGCGAAAAGAAAGCGAAAGCGATGTATAAAATTAAGTAAATTACTAATCTCGACCTAATAGAAAGGACGAATGCGTTGCACTTAAGGGCTCAACCACCGTGGTTACGAGTCTCGACCTGATTCAGCTCATTTGAACGTTAGATTTATTATAGACCGTAATCCTATTCAACTTACTGAGCTCATCCAATTCTGGATCTACCAAATCTATTTTAATGAGTAATAATTAGCAAACAACTACAACTCGTTTTTATTCCCCTTTTCTTTGTGCGCGTGTGTTCTTCAAAAGAAAAAGAAAGGAAAAAAAGAAAAATCTCTACAACAACCGTGTTTTTGAACGACCGCTTATAATCAAACCCTCTCTCTCTCTCTCTCTCTCTCTCTCTCTCTCTCTCTCTGTGTATTAAAGACTTTGAATGGTGACTCTGCAAGTGTAGTTTAACATTCATTGAATTGATTGATAGAACTCCGTGGAAAGAGTTAAAAAGCACGTGAACTAAGACCCAAAAATAGAAGCCACCTCACCGTAGAAGAGGACGAGATAACGTTCGTGAGTTGTACTTTTTCTTTTTTTTTTTTTTTGACTCTTTTACTTTGAGTTAATTAATTAGCATGATGGATTAATTATTACATGGATCGCCGGGAGTTTTCCATGCCGTTCTTAAATTAGCCGTGCTCAGTAGGGTGACATGTCCATAGTCCCAAATCGGATGATAATAAAATTATTATTGAATATATGAGTGGACTACATTCTAATAATAATAATAATAATAATTAGGTTTAAGTAATTTGAACGGCTGGTTTGAGCCGACGAATTATTATTTCCGGCGAATTGAGTCGGATGGTATCAGAGCCGATTTACTAGTCGGAAGCGTGAAACGAATTTTGGCCGAATCGAATTTTGGCCGAATCAAGGTCGGAATGACAGATACGGAAGCGTGAAATGGTTTGACCCGACGAATTATTATTACCGGCGGATTGAGTCAGATAGTATCAGAGCCAATTTACTAGCCGGAAGCGTGATACGAATTTTGGCCGAATCGAATTTTGGCCGAATCAAGGTCGGAATGACAGATACGGAAGCGTGAAATGAGTTTTGGCCGAATCAAGGTCGGAATGATAGATAGATTAAGTCAGGATCAGTGAATGACAGGCTTAAGACTTAGTTTGGTATTGAGGCCCATCAAACGCACTTGCAGAAAATATATCTCTTCAATTGCACCATGCAACAATTTTTCTGTTCAGTTGCCCAAAAAGGTCAATGGAATGGGGATTCAATAATAATAATATAATAATAAGAATTAGTTAGCTTTGGATTCGTTCACCTAATTGTGTACTGTTGTATTTGCAGCACACCAATATTAGGTATGGAGAATCTGTGCCATTCATTACAGAAGTTGAAAGTAATTACTAGTTCACTGCTGGATCACCTGCTGTACTTTGCCCAATATTAATATCTCCTATCTCTAAAACCTTACCTTCACAATTTATACATATTTAAAAATAAAAAATAAAAATAAAAATAAATTAAAATAAAAAAAAACTCGAAACCAGAGAATCGAATCCCAAATTACTGACCTCATAATTCTTGACGGAGGCTCGAATGCTAGCCTCAGAATCAACTATTAAAGACCTTACTACAACCAAACTACCGGTGGTTAGAAATTAAGAATCGCGTATATGCATATGGCAGAGTGTACAATTTAACAATGTATTTTATGATATCTTTTTTGAGAGATGAGATATGCCATCTTAGCTATATGTGACCTGAAATTTTCTTATCAACCTTTTGGTAAAGAAAGGTTATTTTGAACTGACTTTTGGGTTAGAGTAGATGTTCTTTTCAATCTCTACAAGTAATCATTAGCCCCCTCTAAACTATAATTGTTAGTATTTGTCCAAATCATATATATATTCCTGCTAAGCACTAGAGTTACATATTTATATCTGAAGTATTTAAGCTGTTAAATATATCTCTTTAAAAGTCGCACATCTTTGCACACATCTTTGCACATATATCCCTCTTCGCTGGTTGACCAGTTAAAACATCTCTTTTATAATGTGACCGTTCAGTAGTTGAATATATATATATATATATATATATATATATATATAGGTCATGTAAACTGGATCTGTTCGGCTTTAGTAGCTAGGCATCGTAAACTGTGTCCGTAGTTAGGATAATGTAAGAGTTGCCACTTTTGAGTAAGATTTCTTCAAGCCTAGTACTTTGCTCAAATTAGATTAATCACCCACAGTACAACAAATTTCACATTGCAGGTTCGTTATTAAAGCATTATTTTATGGTTAGGTTATTCTAATTCCACTGGCACTTTTTAGCTAGAGTTCAGCTTCGTCCGAGAATTGATTGAGATTTCCATTCAGGAATTCTCGTTTCGATGACTGACTTTTCATAGTTAGAATGTAAAATATATTTTAGTGATAGTACAGCTGGAAATGGCTAAGAAGGGTACGTATACAAATTCAGCGTGATTAATGATGGGCAGCAATCAAAGACAGTGAACAAAAATCCTTTTCTCTTGCTTCTGCTTGGCGCGCGCGGGGGACAACGTTTTTGAGTTATATTGGTAACGCGTGGCCCCGAGGAAACTTCCAGGAACGAAAGGGACCACGTGATGCGTTTTTACTGTTGACAACGCAGGAGTTGGAGGATGGCGCAATTACTACACACAAATAAAAAAAGTTTTTTCCTCATAGCACTCAGGACGGGATCAAGGCCGACAGGTAAATTCATTTGGTCCTATCGGTTTGATTTGAGTAGTAAACAGCCGTTTATGTTGTTGAGAGTTGAGAAAAGTAGGTGATCGCGGTGCACAGAGCCTCTCCTCTTTGCGATGTCTCGCACGTGGCCCAATTAATATTTGCTCGCCCAGTAATTTGTTATTCAAGCTTTTTGCTTTCAATCCCTAACTCCACATCCTGATGATTACTGCACCTCACACTGACATCTACCATCTGTGGGTATTTATTCTAAAATCNTATATATATATATATATATATAGAGAGAGAGAGAGAGAGAGAGAGAGAGAGAGAGAGAGAGTCCGACTGGGATACCATTGACAGCACCAAAGATTTGGTGCTATTGAGTTTTCCACCGTTAAATTTAACCCTTTGATTATTTTTACCTGTTAGATTATACTATTCAACCAACCACTCACTCAACCCTAGGAATCCTACATCATCCTAACCACACATTTCTCAATTCAAGAGTTAAAAACTAATAACACTAACAGCTTGGTGCTATTGATAGTATTTCAGCCTAGTTCAAGAGAGAGAGAGAGAGAGAGAGAGAGTCCGGCTGCTATGCTATCGATAGCACCAAGCATTTGGTGCTATCAAGTTTTTTTGCCGTTAGATTAACCCATTAGATTATTTTTACCCGTTAGATTATACTGTTCAACCAACCACCCACTCAACCCTAGGGGGCCCTCATCATCCTAACCGTACATTTCTCAATCCAAGGGCTAAAAAATCAATAGCACCAATAGCTTGGTGCTATTGATAGTATTCTAGCCTAGTTCTATATATATATATATATATATATATATATAGAGAGAGAGAGAGAGAGAGCAGGGCTACTGTGCTATTAAGAGCACAGCAGCCCTTGTGCTCCTAAGTTTTTAACCATCTATCAATTTTGATGGATGGTTAGGGTGAGAGAGAGAAGAGAAATTGAGAAGATACTCAAAAAGATGAGAAATTGAGAACCTTAATTTCTCTCCAATTTCTCTTCTCTCTCTCACCCTAACCACCAATCAAAATTGATGGATGGTTAGCAACTTAGGAGCATAAGGGCTGCTGTGCTATTAATAGCACAGTAGCCCTACTCTCTCTCTCTCTCTCTCTCTCTCTCTCTCTCTCTCTATATATATATATATATAGATATAGAGTAGGGCTATTATACTCTTATGAGTAGTGGGCCCTTAGTACTCATAAGTTGTTTTCGATGATGGAGCTTCCGAATC
>NC_033622.1:2525979-2577402 GCF_001540865.1 Ananas comosus | reverse complement strand
GCTAATAATTATCGAAAAACTAGTTTATGATAAGGTGTATGAAAATCTTCGTGGTGGAAGAACCACGAAGACTCAAAAATTGAGAACCTAGATGAGGAGCTAATAATTATCAGAAAACTAGTTTATGATAAGGTGTATAAAAATCTTCGTGGTGGAAGAACCACGAAGATTCAAAAATCGGGAATCTAAATGTAAAACTAATAATTATCGGAAAACTAGTTTGTGATAAAGTAGATGATGGTGGATGGTAGTGGATGGTGGTAGAAGGGTTAGTATGTAAGGAGTAGATCCAAGGGCTAAAAACTCAGAAGCACCAAGAAGGTGGTGCTTCTAAAAGTATTTTATATATATATATATATATATATATATATATATATATATAAGTCCGGCTACTATATAAGAGTACGATCGCCCTCGTACTCATAAGTTGTTTTTTATGATAAACTTTCGAATCGACGATCCGTACCGTTAAACATTATCTAGAGCATTTAAAATTTTTAGAAATCAAATTTCATAATTTTTCGACATCATTTACCTTACGTTCAAACGCTCACAAAATTGACAATTTTTAACGGCCGGTATGGAATAGTTGCTAGTTTAACGGTGTAAAAAAATTGAAATAGGTCGAATTTTTGATAGAAAATTCTATTCACTACCTAGATAAAAATCAATAACTCCGATCTTAAATTGAAGGATCCGATCATCCATTTTTAGGACGTCATTCGATTTTGACCGTTCATTTTATGCCCGTTTGATGGACTTTGGTATGATTTCAAAAAATTACGAAATTTATTTTCTAAAAGTTTCAAATACTCTAGATCATATTTAACGGAGTGAATCATCGATTCAGAAACCCCATCATGCAAAACAACTTATGAGTACGAAGGGCCCAATACTCATAAGAGTATAGTAGCCCTAATATATACATATATATAAAGCTAGGCTACTATACTATCTATAGTACCGAGCTCCGGTACTATAGTGTTGGTTTTCAATCTTAGGGCGTTCAAATCAACGATCCACACCGTTAAAACTGATCTAGGGTATTTAAAGTTTTTAGAAGTAAAATTTTATATTTTTTCGACATAGTTTACTTTATGATCAAATTATTTCAAAATTGTCAATTTTCAATGGCCATTATGACAAGTTTGGAGTTTAACGGTGTAGAAGAATCTAAATATCTTCAAATTTTGATAAAAAATACTTTAAACTATATAGATTAAGGTTAACATTCTTGATCTTGAATTTAAAAGTCCTATGCTCAAATTTTAAAATTATTCAATTTTCACCGTCCATTTTGATATAATTTATTTACTAAGTAAACGATATCGAAAAAAACTAAAATTTTATTCCTAAAAAAATTCATATACCTTAGATCATATTTAACACGTGTGGATCGTTTGATTTGAACGCCCTAAGATCGAAAACAAACACTATAGTACCGAACTTGGTACTATAGATAGTATAGTAGCCTAATATATATATATATATAATATATATATATATATATATATATATAGAAGTGAGGCTACTATGCTATCGGAAGTATAGAGCCTTCCGTGCTTCCAGCTCGTTTTCGATATTGCGACTTTCGAATCGTCGATCAGCTATGT
This sequence comes from Ananas comosus, assembly GCF_001540865.1. Lineage (NCBI taxonomy): Eukaryota > Viridiplantae > Streptophyta > Magnoliopsida > Poales > Bromeliaceae > Ananas > Ananas comosus. The sequence continues at coordinate 2,575,789 of NC_033622.1, read as the reverse complement.
TAAACTTGATCTAAAGTATTTGGAGTACCTAGAAAATAAATTTTATTATTTTTCAATATTTATTGCCTAGTGATCAAATGGGTCAAATCAACAAATTTCAATGGCCGTAGTGAACCGTTTGCAAGTTTAACGGTGTAAAAATATCCAAATCACCGTGAAATTTTGAAGAAAATTTTTTATACTATATAAAACAAGATCAATATCTTTGATTTAAAATTTTAATATCATATTATTACATTTTGTAAAATTTTTATTTTCAGCCGTTGATTTTGAGCCCCTTCGTTCACTAGGCAAATGATATCGTAAAATCATAAAATTTATTTTCTAGATACTTCAAATATTCTAGATCAAGTTTAACGGAGCGATCGACGATTCGAAAGTCGCAACATCGAAAACAAGCTGGAAGCACGGAAGGCTCCGTGCTTCCGATAGCATAGTAGCCTCACTCTATATATATATATATATATATATATATATATATATATATAAAACATTATTTTGATATCTGATGTTTAATACTAACGTTCATATCACCTTACATGAACTGTAAATTATAAAAATTCTGAATAAAATTTGAAAAAGAAACCTATTATTTACAAGGGAAAAAAAGTTTTGACCGTAAAAAAGTAACGGTCAACTAATTATAACCAACCAACAGGTATATTTTGCATATCTGACAGCTTTAGAGGCATGTTTCTGATTTAAATTTTGTAGGTAAAAATTCAAAATTTCAATACTTGGCAGGGATACATTAAAAAAAATTTGCCCTTTTCAAATATAAAGAAAGCTCAAAAGCACAATGCCATCTTAAATTTTAAAACCATGATTTCTAAGACAAAGAAAATATGGTGAAGTTCAAATATGTAGATGAGGTCACATGCAAAAGTCTACACATTCCAACTAAACTAATCTTATATATTGAAATCATTCATTTGGTTTTCAAATTTAAATACTTGAGGTCAAATGCTTACAGTAACTTAAGCTAATGGTTGACAAATTCGTGCTAATTTTAAACATTAGTAGAAAACCTGGAATTAGCCATCATAATAGACACCACAATAAAATGAATGGAAATTGTAAGCATTTTACCTATGAGAGACCACCTTACTTCCTAATGTTTTGTTGCATCTCAAGGAATAGCAAAATGAGGTGATCATGCCGAAAACAAATTCAATCAATGAAGATGAACACCTAATTTCCATTTTATATCGACTTTTTGGCTTCTCATTAATACTTAAATTTAAGTCCTCATTAAACACTAATAATCTGCAACCCACAGATCATGGAAAATACGACAGAAAGTGTTGATGCTAATAGTATGATAACCAGTAAAAGCCGCAGAAAACAAAGCAGACAATAGATGAGCCATCTTAAGACCTAAACATGACCAAATATCTACTAAATCAATGCCTTTTAGTATGGACTTTAAAAAATAAATTTAATATTAATACAAATTAGTTATTAAATAGATCCCCTAGTTAGAAAGGGGGAATAACTTTATTATATAAGAGTTATAGTCTTTTTACATTCACAGATTCCCTATTTACTTTTTTCATTTAAGCCAACTCTATATGTACAAAGCAAGATTATGAAGCTTGGTAAGTAAAAATCATTTCCACACCTTAATGGCGCCGTCCCTGCTACTTGAGATCAACATCCTTTGGTTCAATTTGACAGAGGCTAGCGAGAGTACAGAATCGCGGTGGCAACCGGCAGAGTCGGCGGCGGCCATTGCTAGTAGATTCTTCTGCAAATTGGCCGACAGGGGCCATTTGTTTAATTCCTGTACAAAAGTTACAAACATGAGGAGCTAACACTTGGATTGGACCATAATTTGTTTAGAAGATGAATCTACTTGTTAAGTTTCTACTCATTAATTGACCAACTAAATAGCCATAAAATCAATGTAATTCAGTAACTTTTTGTCGCAAAACAAAAAGGAACATCCTAAAAGGACTAAGGACAAATAAATTCCACATAAAAGTAACGATAATTGGTGGTACAAATCATGTTAGTTCAGCGAATTAATTTAGCAAATTGATAAAGAAAAAATAAGATAATTAGTTTGCCAACTTTCAGTGTAGAAAGTTATGATTTCACCTCCAAATATCTTAGTTAAAGGAATTTAGTGTAATAAATCAAAGAGGCGAGGTGCTTCCGCATTGTCCAGCATCTAGTCAACATGATTTAGTGGAGTTGGTATTTCAAAAGATAACATTTACCTGCACAACTTGTACCCCAAAGCTAGACTTTACATCATAAGACTTATCTTGTTCCTTTTCCTTTAGATCCCCGGTCCCAATTTCCACAATCGAGGGACCACAGACACAGTAACTTTGAGTAGGGCTACAAAATCGCAAAAACATAACAAACAACATAAGCATAAACACCAATGAGACAAAAAAAAATACAAGTTGGTATTGAAACTAACCTGGTGTGATCCCAATAGCGAATTCTCAGGTCCGGCCCCCCAGTCAATAGATCACCGCCAGGCAAAGGAAGCAATGAGCGAATACCCGGAAGACGAGGAGAAGGTTCATTCAGTTCATCGATTCTGTATTTAGAACTATTTATTCGCTTCACATCTTGTTTCGCACTCAGCTTGGTAGTCGGCCTCACGAGTGCTCTGGGAACATTAGATATCTCTGCTTCATTTCCGCTGCCTGCTGTTCTGAATACCTGCAAAGAATCAGATCGAGTTCATGAAAAATTTCAAAAGACAATAAATTACACACACATACCACACCTTTTCCTTGATTTATTATACACCACTTTCCCTTTTTATTATTAAAAAAACTTAAAAGCATAAAGGTCAACCATTTTACCACACCACCCTCCAAGGATTTTAGTGCTGTGGCACGGGGTTGTGCCGAAAACTTGCCGGCATGTTACGGCACAGTGGGTGTCGAACCGTGCTGATACGTGCCAGTCGCAAAAATACATGTGTCCCAACACATGATGGCATGAGATCTTTATTTTCTTTAGGCACAAAATATTCTAATTGTTTATTATGTATCTTTGTTAAATCTTTTGAGCTTTATTGAGAAAATTACTCATTAATTTAAAACATATTGGGTTTAGAGCTACGTCATTGATACGGAGACTGTATCATGCCAATATCTTGTTGACACGAAACGGCACGGTGGATACGGCCAGTGCCGATGGGCACTTAAATCCTTGCCACCCTCTCTTATGCAATAAAATACTATGAAAGATGCTAGTTCTTGACCAGAAATATAATCATTATGAAACATATGCTTTGGCTATTATGTTGCCTCAAAAGACTTCCATTAAGCATGACTCTCTACTCTTGAATTGAAGAAAAAAAAATAGATATTCAGAGGAAACTTGCATTTTTCTATCAGTTCATTCTCTAGCTATTTACTTGTACAAACATCAAATCAGACTATGCAATTATTTTAGATCAAATTCTCACACAGAAAAGAAATATATATCACTTCTACAGTTTATCTTGATTTAAACAAACAGCAAACTGAACTCAATAGTACCTGGTGGCAGCTTCCATTCTCTGCATTCCACAGAGAAACTTCATTACAGCCAGCGGCAACATAAACTAATGGCTGTGCCATCAAAGATAAGGAGTTCGATGAGGGGATTAGCAAACACAATTTCTCCACAGGGCAAGTTGTAGAATACTGCCAAGAATTGACAGGCAAAAGAAACCTCAGATCCCACAAAGTAAGCACGCCTCTAGAAGACCCTGAAACAAACCAATTCCCACACTGACCCATTACAAGAGATGAGATGTATCCTTCATCGGGTAATGCTTTAAAATTCCAAGCTTCCGTTTTTGCCCTTGTATCCCAGAGATGAATAGCGCAATGTTGCGTACTAAAAAGAACCGTCTGACTGACAAAACTATCATTAGTCGAACAGTTCAACAGGCTAAGTATGGCACCTTCACCAATATCCTTCTTCTTCACATCCGCAACACCAGTGTACCTCTCAATCACACTCCCCATCCCTCTTGATATATAATCAACTGAGAACAGGTGCAACATCCCGTCACTAGCGCCCACAACAACCCTTGCGGTCCCACGAAGCATTGTCGCACATAGAGCACGGGACCCACCAAGAGGATAAGTCAGCCTCGATCTGAAGGAGATGTCCTTTTCCAGCTTCCTGGTGTCCCATATCTTAACAGTGGAGTCGTCAGAAGCACTTACGAAGAAGCTGTCATCATTCGATGCGGCTATGTCGTTAACCGCAGAGCGGTGCTCTTGAAGATGTGCTACCAAAACCCCGCGAGGCCTCCAACCAGTGTCTGGAACTCCCCTGCTAAATGAAGGCAATCCTGTTGAATCGGATTGTGAGGGATCATCACCAGTTGTAGAAGAGCTTCCTTTTATGGTGTCATAAATAGTAACTTCTTGAAACTTGCTAGTCACATAAGAAGATTGATCAGTTTCGCTCTCCTCTAAATATTTCTTTGGTTTTTGGACCGAATTAGCATTAGCATTCATGTTGTAGAAAGAACCTGAAATGAGCCTAGGTGGGACAGAAGCAGATAGACTCAACGGCTTATTCGTGGGTTCCAACCAGGGCACGCATAATGAAGTAGCTCCCTTCGTTTTCAAGTTTGGTGAAGAATTCTTATCAACACAAACAGAGTATATTGGTATGCCTTCAGACACTCCATCAAAGAAGGAATTATTACAGGAACCATTTCCAGCAGTAACATGTAGGGGCATGAAGCCAGAAACTTGCAACTTATCGGAAGACAATGAATCCTTAACATCTACTAGTCTATTATGGAAGGAGTTAGCTGCTCTGGTTTTTGCAACATCCTCAATAACACCAAAAGATGCACTTTGAGCTGCTCTACCAGAGTATTTTCCACTTTGGCCAATGGGTTCTTTACCCAGAGCAGTGTTCAAAGAATGAGCATCTCCTACATCTTTCTTAGAGTGTTCAATAGTTTCCCACTGATTCAATAAAGCAGTTGAATTATTATACCACACCTTTCTCTGTCTCTCCAACGTGTCAGAGCTCCTAGCATTCTCTAGAACTTGGTAGAAAACCAATTTTGAGACAGGAGGCTTAAGGCAAGAAAGAAGCGATTCCGGAGAACAGAGGGACGATGGTTCTCGGTGAAGGAAAGGGTGTAGAACAGGCGAAAGGTACACATAGGTATCTATTGGCCCTAAGCTCTCACTACTTGCTGCAATGAATTTGACGGCTGACCTCCTTACCCATTGGATCGGATAACATAGTAAGGGAAGAGCTTTTTCAATTAAACCAAGTAGTATCCTTTTCCTCAAAAAGCCACTTTTGCAAAGCATGGACAAGCAATCAAGTGCATTAACGATGACAGCCTCCATATCGTCACTTAGAGCCTGCTCAATATAAGGTAAAAGGTATTCCTCGACACTCACTTGACCAACAAAGTAGCAGACAAAAACAATCTGACCATAGAAAACCTCCCGCAGCTGCTCATCTCTATCATTAAGAAAAGCCGGGAGAATTGGCAACAGAAAGTCATTACATTGCCGGTGCCCAAAAAAGTAACACAAATAGCTGATATCCTGCAAAAGAGCCCTACGGATACTTGGAGTTTGCTTGGGACCCATTACTAATTCTTGCACAATTTCTGCTATGGATTTCCTCAACTTGAAAAGCTCACTTCCACTTTTACTTTGATGTTTTTTCTTTGCAAGACTTAATTTATCGAGAGATCCCCCATCAGCTAAATTGTGTGCATGGATCAGAAATCTGTATGCAGTAAAAGCAATTTTATATATATTGCTCGCATAGCAAATCCTGACACTTTCCTCTGGGTCATCAGGAAGCATAGAAAGCATTGGAAGTATATACTCTGGAAATATCATAGCATCGCTAGGTGGGAAATCTTGGACAAGAGCCAAAATGTCACATAATGTTTCCACAGCAGCACAACGAACAATTGCAGCTGGATCAGAAAGCATAGCGATTACATATGGAACTACATGTTGCAATCGATCTTCATCATCTATATACAGAGCAGCAGTCTTGAGCACGATTAGGCCTGCCCTTCTTAACTGTGGCTGCTTCACACTTCGTATGCAAGAACAGAGTAAGGAAGCAATCAGGACCATACCTTCGCAACTTGTTTTATTTGTTTTATTTTCTGTTCCAAAAAGGAAGGGCATGTTATATGTATCTGTTTGTCTATCATATCCAACCATTAAAGAATCCAAGTCGCTCTTTAGCATCTTTCTGAAAATGGGTGCTTCGTTCTCCCTTTGCCCTTTAAAACAACTCAAGACTTGCTTCCTCAAATAATTCAATGGCTGCGAAGAAGCATATTGAACATCTTTCTGTGTTAGATTTACACGTGAACTATGGTCTCCCTCTTCTACTTCCTTGAGAAGGGAATTAATATCTCCAACTATCTGGATCTGACCAGAAGTTGTTCCTTTCTCTATGTCACCTTTCCTCTTTGGAGAGTTCATTCTATGCATCCCTCCTTTTATGAGTTCAGAAGATTCAATGTTGCTGATTTCGGGACCTGTACACGAGTCAGCCGTGTTTTCCTCAATTGAGCTCTTTAGCATCATTTGTTTGTGTATTGTTTCAAAAGCACGCTGAGTTGCATCAACCTATAAAGATAGGATTTTATTTTGTTATCACAAAGAGGAAATAAAGGGCCTCAATATTCTAGGATTTTACGATTTCATTAAATTCTCATACCCTTGTATCCGAGTCGAGAGGAATCATACAGGAAAAGAATTTATGGAGAAACGGAGAGAAATAACTTGGAAATATTTCTGACACGTAGCTTTGCAAATAGCTTTCGCACGATAACCTTGATTCTGGGTCCAATTGAATCATGTGAAGTATCATCCTCCGAATCCCAACATCTTGAATCTGAAGTCACGAGCATAACCATACAATTTGGCATCACATATTTGGAAATAAGTAGAAAGAATATTAAATACACATGTTTGAAATCAAGATCTGTCACTTCTACTAAGGAATGACATTCAAAGCAAAAAGCAAAAATGAGGAGTTATAGCAATAACAATAAAAGAAAAACACCACACATTCATTCGTATACGGATGAACTTTGTGTTATTTCAACTTTGCATATCTGATAGACAAAACATCCTGCTATCAGTAATTTAATTGACATGATGTTTCAGTCAAAGAGCATGCAGTTAACAATCATGCCTAAAGCTTATGAATGGCCATGTAAATGTATATCCAATACTGCGTGCAATGAGGAAGCATCAAAGCCCCTATGATATCCATTAACATGACCATTCATCAAAGCCTCTAATAATTAGTATTGAGGCCATTAGGGCAACAACGGGGCTGGAGTGGGAGGCAGCAGGGTGCATAGAGGTAGGACCAGTGACAACAACACAAGAGATAGATGTAAAGTAAAAGGCAGTTTGAGAAGTGAGGTGGAGAGAGAGAGAGAGAGAGAGAGAGAGAGAGAGAGAGAGAATGGGAAAGGGCTTTATGTTTGCTTAAATACAAGCAAATGCAATCTCAAGAGGATTTCAGACAAATCAAAGAAATTTTATTTCATTTACCTTTCGTTTCTATTTCCTGAAATCCGAATAACACCGCATAGAAAAAGGGTTCAACTAAGTGCAACGTCCACATACATAGTAATTATTCCTACAATCAAGGATTTTTGATACTTACAGTAGATCAACCAGAAAGGTGGAGCAGAAAAAAGAAATAAAATGAAACATAAAAAAGGGAAAAAAAAAATCCTAAAAAATACTGTACGGTGGAAGCATGAAAAAAGTAGGCAACACCTTTTCTAGATACAGACTAGGATCATATTGCCCTCTACGATAAGCAAGAAGTTGGGAAAGCTCAAAAAGTGGCTGCCCCTCGAGAAAAAGTTCAGCAATCACACACCTGAAAAGAGAAGGTAACAACAATTTTATTTCATCTAAAAAATAAATGTAAAAGATTATTATACCTTAAGAAAGAAAATGCTCATCAAGAAAACAAATTTCATGCTGTCAAATTCATCACATTTACGGAGATTCAAAGCATTCATCAAAAGGAAAAAAAACAAAGAAAATTACTTCTAATATAAATTAATATTTCATTATATAAGATGTCAACTGTTATAACACCTAGCTAGAGTCAAACACCCAGAAAATAAATATCATATATCTAAATGCGCTAAAATGCTCTATATGAGTGTTTCTTCAATATTATAGGAACTACAAGATGTAAGCCCATAGAAACCCATCCTTCCTCATAAAGATTTAATTGGCGCAGCACGGTGTCGTAGTGGGCACTTGACGGCACAGTACAGGATGGCAAGTGCCATGCTCTGCCGGTATGTGCCAGTCAAAAAATTTTATCTGTGTGCTAAGCATGAAATATATATTTTCTTTGGCACCAGCATATTCCAATTGCTTATTATATATCTTTACGAAATCTTTTGCACTTTATTAATGTAAAAAGGGGTTTGAGCTGTGCCATTAACACGGAATTGTATCACGTTGATACTCTGTTGGCATGATACGATACGGAGGGCACGGGCCGTAGCAATGGGCACTTAAACCTTTAGTTCCGCTACTAAATTCCAGCAGAAGTCCAAGGATCAAACCCAATGATATATACCAAAATAAAATCCTTAACTTGCTGTCAGTTAATATGCAAAAAACTAATAAATTGTAGCATATGCAGATTGTAACCTGAATAACTATGCATCCTTAATATTTTTACATAATTGCGTACTGATAAACTAGTTCAGCTCAACATACAACAAAAGATGTGTTTGGACAAATAAAATATTAAATTGACGGATCATCATGACATTCTTCAATATTCTTAAGGCCGCTAGCAAATGTAACTCCTAGATCAAAAACACATGAAGAATAAATATAGCAAAATTCTAAGTTAGTTAGCATCCAATTAAATTGGCTTAAAACAAGAAAGGTAGCACATACCCAAGGGAGAATATGTCCATTGATGGCTTCAAAGGTGAATCTGGTGCAACTTGCGTTTCACCTCCATGCTCATAGAATCTCTAGGAGATTAGAAAAAAACATGATTCAATCCATCTCTTTCACAAGGTCATCAACCAGAGAGAGTCCACACTAATGAAGAAAATTACATATATAATATACCTCACAAGAAGTGCAAGAAAATTAGCTATAGCAGGCACTTCAATCAGAATATTTGAAAACTGCATAAGCTCAGGCCTACTATAATACCACTTCCCTTTTGTCCTAACTAGAATTCTATGTGATTATATTTGCCAGCCAATGGGCTTCTATAGTCTTAGTATTGTCGGTATCTTGTGATGCACCATGGCCAAGCATAGAACAGCATCATCTTTTAACAAAATAAAGAAACGAAAAGAAAGTTATAACAAGCAACTGAAACAGCCAATGTAAACCAATGTATAATTTATCACTCACAACTGAAATGCATAAATAAACTCTATGCGATAAAATATCTTAAATAAATCATAAAATAAAAAAATAAAAAAAACAACAAGGGAAGGATTCATAGAACTAATTAGAAGATAAAGAAAGGAAAATAAACCAATTACAAGTTAGATATGCAGGAACCTACTTCAGGTGCAAGGTAACACCTCCTCCTTCCTCCAGTGTCAAAGAAGAATGAGAAATCCGAAGGGTCATCATCCGGTATGTATGTTGGCTTAAAGGATGCAAAATCCGCAAGATATAACCAATTCCAAGAGGTGACAAGAACATTCTCACATTTTATGTCACCTACATTGTAAGTAAAGCCCACACGTCAATAGTCATTTTCTTTTATTGAAAACTCATCAACTCACTTGCCTCCAAAAAAATGCTTCTCACCATGGCAAACTCCCTTACTGTGGGTCTGCTCCACTGCACAAAGTAACTGCATAACAAATGAGCTAAGTCCACAACCACATCTGGGGAAAAAAAAATTAAGACGAACTTTACATGTACAGCATATGGAAAGCATGGAAAGGAAGCTGAAAAAAAAAAATTGCTTTTATCGTATTTAAGTCACGTAAAATTGCCTCTCACAACTCAAAGAGAGCATCATCTGTGTAAAAGCTGATAAGTACTTCCTATTAAATCTAGAGTTTTGGTCAGAAATAACATCATGGCTAAAACCAAGATAAACTAACTAAATTTTGACATCTTCAATAGTTTGGACCCCTTTCATTTCAGTGGTTTTCAGATTTACAGTGCTGCCAACTAAAATAGTTCTAGCAGTTGTAGTTTTGGCAGTGTTGTAGAATGTTCGCTACTATTAACTGGTCTAAATCAGTCTGAACCAGTCTTACTAGTTTGGTAACAGCGGTTTTTAGTTAGAAGCCAAGAGTTTCAGAAAAGAAAAAATGCTGTTGAATTTGATTCTTGTATAGGTTTTTATCATATTTTGAATGGAATTTCGTGAATTGATTCAATAGGTTGTTCATATGTATAAGTAAATAAATACAAACTCATATACACAGAAAGGCAAATTAGTAGAATGCTTTCAGAACCACCGGGGGCTTCCGTTTATTTCTGTCCAATTTGACTGGAACATTTAAATACATAGTCATATACTTTTATGTACTTACTTGTACCTATATATAACAGAACAGCTGTCAATCAGAAGAGGTATGTTGTAGAAAGTGGTTCACCATACTGTTTCCAACAAACTAAAAGTATATCGTCTCTTCAGAGACACCCAATAAATTTGGATGCGAAGTAAAGCTATCTTAGAGATCACATTTTTTTTATATTGTTTGATTTTTTTTATATATATCACATGAAATTGCTGAAAACAATGCAGAGAAAATGGTAATCCATACTTAAGAGTTAAGACGTTGCAAATGATTATACCAATTACATTGAACGAGATGAGTGCAAGAAAGATGAGTCCTTCACATTCATTTATCGACAGTAGTTTGTTCAAGAGATGTGGTAATAATACCTGAAAAGCAAGCCATTTCTTCTCAATGAGACTAAGGAAGGGTCGTGTGCTGAGCCTATCATGAAGGTTGCTGAAGAAGTATTGCCTCAATAGATATGCTGCCTTATCTGTCTCCAGCCAAAACTATATTCCATGCAAAAAGTAAGAAGATAGCAAGTCTATACACATATCTCATTAATTTAACCGCATAAGTTTCGTTCAGTTAAAAACGCCTCAAATTTACTTATTTTGACAACGTTTACACTTAAGTTATAACAATTTAAATACTTCTTGTCAGATACACCACTAGAATTTTAACTTGCATGAGGACGTCAACATAAATTATTTGACAATCATCTCTAGGTGCACTTCATTCTTTTTATAGTACATGAAGTTCACAATTTATCAAAGAAAACCAATAAAAATCAAATTTTGCAGAGATGAGTCAATATATGATTACAAATTCGCATCAATCCATCAGGAGATATTGCTTACTGGACAAATTTCAGTCATACACATCACTGTCCACTTTGTATTTCACCAAATTATATCTAAAGAAATCATGCAAGAGTAACAATTAAAAGTTCCACTTTCTTCCTGGCATAAAAAATAAACCATAGAATTCCAAAATTGCATGTCTATGCACTTCCTTCTAATGATGTAATACCACTTACATAGTTACATTACATATCATAGCCTCAAATTCCCCCAATTTCCACGATCCCCACGAATATAACCCAAAAATTAATCTGAAACGGTAACGGAGAGGAGAGGTTTGCGAACTCACCTGGAAAGGCCAAACATGGGGATGCTGCACGCTCTGAAATATCTCCCTAATTCGATCCAACCTCCTCTCGTACTCCTGTTCAATAGCAAAACAAAAGAAGCACATGAGGATCGTGATTTGAACGTAGAAAAGGGGGGTTTGGGTTAGGAATGAGGGTTAGGGTTAGGGTTAGGGTTAGGGTTACCCTGAGATCGAGGGGGTCGCCGCGCTTGAAATAGACCTTGACGAGGACGAGGCCCTCGTCGTGCTTGCAGAGGATGGACTTGAAGAAGCGTCCGCGGCCGAGCACCTCGATGAGCACGAGGTTGTACGACGAGGGCAGGTCGTGGAGGTAGTACTCCGACGCCGACACCTGCGTCGTCCGCGCGATCTTGTTCCCCATCCCGGCACCCTCCTCCTCCTCCCCCCGCGCCCCCCCCAAACGACCCGGGCGATCGAGGTAGCGCTTCGATCACATCCGAGTTCGCTTCGCGCGCACGCAAAGAAGAAGACGACGAAGAAGACGACGAAGAAGAAGAAGCACGAGATGCCGAAGAGGATTCAAAGGGTCGTCGTCGTCGGAGGCGGCGGCGGAGGTGGCGGAGCTCCGGCGAGGCTCCGGCGAGTGGATCGTGGTGTCGCTACGCAAAGGGCATCGTGGTGGGGATCTCACCATCGAACACTTCGATTGCACGTAGAAGTTTAAAGGAGGGGAAAAGGGCCATGATTAGTAGGGTTGGGCCAAGCCCTAGTGCTTTTATTATTTTCATGGGCCTAATTTATACTCTAGGCCAATCTATACCTTACATTTTATGAAAAATATTTTTTTTTTATAGTTTTTATTTTTCGGATAAAAAAAAAAGGGGGAAAAGGAATACACTAATTTTTCACAAAATTTGGACTAAAAAAATATTTTCTAGAAGAACTAGTTCTCCTATGAATCAAACGGATAGAAAATATCTTTTCCACCTAAAAACTATTTTTTTGAACATTTTTTCGGATAAGATGAGAGCTTACTCATTACGACCTCGACCTGCACACTATGTCTACAGTCGCAATGTTTGAATATATAAATATCTTGTTCGGTATACTTCTCTCATTTATTTATTGAAAAAATTGTAAATTTAGTAGATGAGGAATGTGATTAAATATCTAGAATTGGATACCATATTAGGCTTTTAAATTATCTTTTGGATAAGATAAATCACTTAAATCAAAATAGCATCCTATCAAATTATGAATATCAACACTTTTAAAGAACAAAAATTAATTTTTTTTTTTTTCACATTCGTACTAAGAAATTCTTACACTAACTTCCCGAGGAGACCTTAAAATAGATTATCCATAACATATATATAAATTAAATTAGAAAAATTATTTATTTCTGTTAATTTTATTTTTTTTTATTTTCAATTCTGAGAATCAAATCTAATTGGTTTGCTTATCAAAACAAACGAAACTGAACAATAAAAATGAGTCAGTTCATTTCGGCAAATCAGAATCGAACGCAGGTGTTCATATTCCTGACAACCTAAACGGAGAAGATCTTCCTCATAGATCACCTTGAATAGAGTGAGATCTTCATGATATCAAGATCGCAGAATTGAGAAGTCTTGCTTAGATCGAAAATCAAAGCCATGTTGACGACAATCATGATTCAGAGTCTTCAAGCGGATCGCTATGATCGATGGAGGCATTCCAGTATTATGGTAGACCTTTCTAAATATTCTAGACGCTTACAAGCGATAGACTTTATTGACTAGATTAATGCGATCGAGTGCATTTGTGAATGTAAGAATTTGCCCAAGGATAAGAAGGTGAAACTCGTTGCCTGTCGATTTGTGATTCGACTTCTATATAGTTAAAGAAGGCTCATATCTAAAAAAAAAAAAATTAAAATTACTGATTCTGAGCACATGACAAAGAAGATACGAGAGCAGTCTCTTCCCTTCGATTATACCCACAGGCCTTTTACCAACAATTTCAAAATTTAAGTCGAGGGAGTATGTCCATCGTTTTATGTCACGGAACTTAAATTGCATCATCGAATCGGGTTACTTTCTAAATTCGGAACTTAAATTGCATCATTCCACTAAGATATTCGAGTTGATCTCGAGGGCGAGATCTTTACAGCGGAAACGAATGACACAGTCACAAAATAATTAGAGGATTAAAATTTTATTTTGTTAATTGTCAAAAAAAAAAATTTGTTTTTTTGTGATTTTTAAAACTTTTAGGATTTATTAAAGAATAAATTCCTAGAATTAGGACTATAGTTTTGCAAGTTTAAATTAGGATTAGATATATTTGTATTAGAAAATTTGCTATAATCTTAAGATTTGATTTAGAGTAGGATTTCGATTTCTTAATTTTATTATAAGAAAGATAGAAATTTTGGATTTTATTAATTTTTTTTATTCTCTCGTGAAAGAGATTATTTATCCCTCTCATTCTTGTGCTTCTTCATTTTAGTCATATGGTTTAGACCCGCATCATATATTATTAGAGCTAGATCGAGCTTTGGGAGTGTTTCTTGGTCATGTATCATGGCTGGAGGTCAAAGACAGAATCGAAATACTGTAAATCAGAATTGAAACGCGGTTGCTCGTATTCCTGACAACCTGAGCGGTGATAATCTTCCTCATAGACTACCCCAAAGAGAGTGAGATCTTCGTGATTTTGAGATCGAAGAATTTATAAGGCAGATTGAGACATTGGTCAAGCATCTTGGTTAGATGGAAAATCAAAACCATGTTGACGATAATCGTGATTTAGAGTCTTCTAGCTTTGAGAATCCTTTCGACGACCATGTAAATCAAGGGAACGACCGGCGTAGGTGCGTAAGCGAATCACGTCGATCACGGGTGGGATTCTAGCATCACGATAGACCTTCCTGGATATTCTAGATATATTTGTATCAATAAAATTGCTGGTGGAGCATCTGGAAGGCCATGAACAACCTTATCTTTCGTGACATTCAGCTGGACCCCGTGATAGAGGTGCAAAGGCTCAAGCAGCTGATCATTTCTTGGAGAGACCTCTTATGATTTTTTTTTTTTTTTATTTTCATGTACGTTCAAGCGTTTTTCTCGTGTTTCCCAAGGCCCTGGCTGCCTCACCCTTGTAGCATAATTCATCCTTCCAACGAATGAAGCAGGTAGCGTGCTACCTATTCTCTCAAAAAAAAAAGAATTGCTAAAATCTTGATATTTGATTTAAAGTAGGATTTGGATTTCTTAATTTTATTATAAATAGGATCCAAACTTATTATAGAAGCAAATTTTGAAGTTTATTAATATTTTTATTTACTCTCGGAAGACATTGTTTATTCTATTTTAATCCTTGTGCTTCTTCATTTTAATTACCTGGTTTAGACATGCATTGTTAAATTATATGAAATAACATTTTACTCTCTTACGTGAATTTAAATTAAATAGGAGAAAATTAATAATGTAAAGAGCTTGGCATTACTCGAACTCAAGATCTATTATTCTGATACCATATTAAATTATATGAAACAACTGTTTACTCTAAAAACTTAAGTTGATAGAGAACAGTGTTTAAATATTTTTATATTTAATATGAATTAGCTAGTATGGCGTGCCTCCGAACTGTTTCTTGATCATGTATTATATTTGTTGATACAGTCAAAAAAAAATTAGGATTAAAATTTAAATTTAACTATCGAATTGTGAATTTCAATACGAATTTAATTTTTTAAATTAAAAAAATTATAGATACTTCGTGTAAATCTAAATTTAATTAAATTTATATCTAAATTTAACTTTTAATTTAAATTGAAGAGTTTGAGAATTGTTATGACAATTTAGTAAAAAGGATTTAAATTATGTGCATTTAGAAATGTGATGTGCCCTCCTCCTCGCGCGTTAATAAGATTATCCATTTTTTTAAGAAATTTTTTTTCCTTACGGAATGAAAATTCTTGACTAAATTACAATCGAAATCATCCAAACGTTGTAATATTTATAGAATTTACAGAAATCCAAATAAAATAGCGCAGATCAAATGCACCCTTAAGGACATTGAAGTTTAACTTAGCTCAATTAAGTTGCGAAACTTGTATTTTCATTTCTATTTTGGTCAATACGTAAAATTTCAACTAATTTTTTTGATTAAACAATGATGCGATGGCTAATTCAGCTATCGAGGAATAATATTGTGTTAAAATTAATTCATCTCGAATCCGTCTCGATCCGATAAAAAATGAATCCACCCCATCTGTATCCCTACATTTTGAGCATCCGTATCTATGTACATCCTCATCTCTGGACAGATGCCTTGATTAAATTACAATCAAAATCGTCCAAACGTTGTAATATTTATAGAATTTACAGAAATCCAAATAAAATAGCGTAGATCAAATGCACCCTTAAGGACATTGAAGTTTAACTTAGCTCAATTAAGTTGCGAAACTTGTATTTTCATTTCTATTTTGGTCAATACGTAAAATTTCAACTATTTTTTTTGATTAAACAATGATGCGATGGCTAATTCAGCTATCGAGGAATAATATTGTGTTAAAATTAATTCGTCTCGAATCCGTCTCGATCCGATAAAATATGAATCCGCCTCATCTGTATCCCTACTCGAGTTCGGATAATATTTTGAGTATCCGTATCTACGTACATCCCTATCTCTGCACAGATCCAAATACCATCCAACATGTCAAAAACAGAAGCATATGGCGTTGCAGTACTCCTGGTGGAATTTTGCAATTTACTATCCCCAACCCCTTAAAATTCTTCCTAATTAATGAATGGGGGCTCATCAATGCCGAGGCGCGTGATGCGTGAACCGTACAGTAGTAATTATATGCCCTTCATTAATATCTTTGTTTTTTAAATGATCTAATAAAAGTTAAAAAAAATGTATAATAGCACATATATCTGGTAAAAGTTGGCATATTGCATATTGATCCTTGTAAGCTTCAAAATATTATATGTTTTTCTGAAAATTTTAAATATATATACATATATAGGCTATGTCTACTATACTCTTATGACTACAGTTCTCTTTGTACTCATAATTTTCTAACCATTGAATAAAAAAATATGCGGTCAGGTCGATGATATGAGAATACTTATATCAGGGGATACATGACTATTCAAAAACTGGCAATCTAGACGAAAAAAATAGTATAGGTGGGCAATCTAATATGATAAGTTGATTGGTGGCTGGGTTAGGATCCCCTGGTGATAATTACATTAGTCCCTAATGACTAATAATAGTAGGATNTATACATACTCCGACTGGGAAACTATCAATAGTACCAAGGGCTTGGTGCTATCGAGTTTTTCACCATTAGATTTAACCCTTTGATTATTTTTACCAATTAGATCATACTATTCAACCAACCACCCACTTAACCCTAGGGAGCCCACATCATCCTAACCGTACATTTCTCAATCCAAGGGCTAAAAAATTAATAGCACCAATAGCTTTATATATATATATAGAGAGAGAGAGAGAAAGAGAGAGAGAGAGAGAGAGAGAGTTGGACTGGGGCCACTGGGCTACTATTAGTAGCAAAATCTCATTGTTGCTACCAGTTTTTAGCCTTTGAATCAACTCTTTTCATTATTTCTAACCATTTGATTAAATACTTTAACCCAGTGGAGACCACTCAACCCTAACTGACTAATATCATCCTGACCTTACAATTTTTCATCTANCGGGATCCCAACTCACCTACCAACCAACTTATCATATTAGATTGCCCACTTTTACTAGTTTCCGCATCTAAATTGCCATTTTTTAAATGTTCTTGGTTTATGACCACGAAAATGTTCGTGGTATCGGCCTGATATATATATATATATATCCCCGAATTCAACGATGAACATGTATGTGTATATCACTTATCTTAAAGGATAGTTTTTAAGTTAACTAAAGTTTAGAAAATGTAACAATTTGATCGCTCGTAGGGTATGGACGGCAATTTTTAATAGTTAAAAATCTAGAAAACTAGTATTTCATTTATTACGCCCACATCATCTTAACCGCACATTCCTTAATCCAAAGGCTAAAAACTTACAAACACCAATGACTTGGTACTTTTAAAAGCATAGGAGCTCAATTATATATATATATATATATATATTTGGAGTATGTTTCCTGTGCTTGTGAAAGGACGGAGGGCTTCATGCTTTTAAGTTGTTTTCGATGATAGGATATTCGATTTGCTGATTGGCTCCGTTAAGCATAATCTACGATATTGGAACTATCTAGAAATCAAATTTATAATTTTTCGCCATCATTTAATTACCACGTGATCAAAAAGCCTAAAAAAATGACTATTTTAATAGTTGATGTGGCACGTTTTTAAGTTCAACGGTGTAGAACAATTCAAATTATATAAAAACTTTAATAGAAAATTCTACTTAACATCAATAGGAAGATCAATACTTCTGATTTGAAATTTGAGTCTTTTATTATTATTTTTATGAAATTATTATTTTCAGTCGTTCATTTTTAAACTATTCATTTACTAGGCAAATAAAGTCAAAAAATTATGAAATTTGATTTTTAAATAGTTATAATAGTGTAGATCATGTTTAATGGAACCGATTGTTGAATCGGATGTCCCGCCATTAAAAATAATCTATAAACACGGAAGTATCCGTACTTTCGAAAGCATGGGAGCTTAACTCTATATATTTGAATTTGACTAGTCAAAAATTACTATATTTTTAGAAGCAAGACTGTTGTGCTCTTAGGAGCACTAAGGTCTCTATGCTCCTGAACCGTTTTTAATGAAAGAATTTTCAAATCGACGATCAGATCCGTTAAACATAATCTAACGTATTTGAAGTTTCTGAAAAATAATTTTTACGTTTTTTTTATATTATTTACCTAACAATCGAAAGGATTTAACATCAACAGCTGAAAATAAAAATTCTATAAAAAGTGATGATATAACACTAAAATTTTCAATCAGAAATATTGATCTTATTGTAGATAGTATAAAAAAATTTAAATCAAAATTTCATCTATTTGAATACTTTTACACCGTTAAATTTGAAAAGGACAGACATCAATCATTAAAAATTATGATTTTGAATCATTTCGATCACTAGGTAAATGGTATCGAAAAATCGCAAAAATTATTTTCTAAAAACTTTAAATACGTTAGATCAAATCTAACGGAGCCGATCGTCGATACGAAAATTCTACCATCGAAAACAGCTCCGAAGTATAGAGGCCTCCGTACTCCTAAGAGCACAATTAACGGTCCTCCTCATATTTTTAGTATTATGATTATTTGGCCCTTATTTAGATTAGTAATGACGATCAATTAAAATAGTGAGATCAAAATCTATCATTCTTAATTAATAAATTATGGCATAGTGAGATCAAAATCTATTGTTCTTAATTAATAGATTATGGCCATTTGATGTGCTTCAATTTTTTTAGAATATTTTTTATTGCTAATTTTATGAAAGCTGTGAAACAAGTAAAATTAAGGAAAAATAATCCTTTAAAATAAAATATAATATGATGGCTTTGGCTACTAAAAGGATTCATTTGTAAATTATTTAAAATTCTAAGAAATATATACAATATTTAAATGTAAAAATTTATATAGATTTTACCTCAATTAAAGTTTTCTATTTTTACGTGTGCATGTCAATCACTTGTTGACTTTAGAATTCAAAATGTATCGTTTGCTTTTACGAACATAATTAATTTATTTTATATAATTTGTGTAATTATAAATTTATTAAATTAAATAATTAATTTAAATTTTCTACCAAAAGATTCATTGAGTATCATATATCAAATAAAGTGAACGTAACGTACTAAAATCAAAATTTTGAGAAGTTAAGATAATCAAGTCAACATGACTAGTAACTCAGATATGTACAATACATTTTTATTTATTTTAAAGTTTAGACGAATAACTAAGTATATGATATTCCAATTTTATAGAGAAATATTGTCAATTGTCCTAAAGAAAATAAGGTTATATTACACTGTATTTTTCAAACTTTAATTTATTGCAACTTTTGATTTAAACTTTTTGAATTATTGTAATAAAGTTCTGCAACTTAATTTAGTTAGCTAAATACTGACAAATTATTAATGTAAAAATAATATAAAAGTATATATTGTTACTACTAATACGACAATAATTATAATGCTACGTAACACTTACTTCTATATTAATAATTTATTAATATTTGATCAACTAAAATGGATTGCGGGACTAGATTGTAAAAAATTCAGAAAGTTCGAGTCAAAAATTAGGCTAAATTACAGAAAATCTCCCTATAAATGCCTGCTTTTTCACTTTCTCTCTCTAATTTTCAAAAACCTATATTTTGCTCCCTTAAAATTTCAGAAATATTTTAAGAGCAGTAAAGTGTTAATGGAGAGGGCAAAATGACCAAATTCTTCTAACTTCTTCTATAAAAAAATAAATAAATAATTTTTTAATATATTTTTGTAATTTTGAAAGATATTTTCGGTATAAATTACAAAAAATGGACAGAATAGTAATGGAACTCCGGCGAAGGAGAGGGGGAGGGGGGGCTAAATGCAATAATTTGAAATTTTAAGAGGGGCAAAATATAAATTTCTGAAAGTCAGGGAGGAAAAGTGAAAAGACATACGGGTATTTTCAGGACGATTTTCTATAATTAAGCCCAAAAATTATTATGAACTAAAATTTGGGGACCAAAGTGTGACGGTTGCATAGTTGGGGGGGCTGAGAGTGTGTAATTCACTCTAAAATTAATGTTGTACCATGTCCCCTCCAATAACAAACCATAAAAATGATTCATTTATTATTGCGACCATTTTCACGTCTCCTTTCCCCATATTATCCTCCTCTGATCACCAGATCTTTTCGTACGGAACGGCGCGATCTTCCGATTTAATCTCCTGGGCCCCACTGCCCCGTGCGGCTTCTGCATGCACCTGCAGCGTTATTTTTGATAATAATAATAATAATAATAATAATAGTGATAATGATAGATGATAGAAATAATAAATGCGCAGTTTAATATGGAGGTAAACTTCTTCAATGCCCAACACGACAAAAAAAAAAAAAAAAAAAAAAAAATTGTATGTGTATCGTTTCTGAAATTATTAGTTTGGAGACGATGCTGATGGGTTCCGCATGAAAAGCGTATTATCATCGCACGTACAGAAACGGAAAAGGAAAAATTCGCGCATCCTGATTTGTTCAGAGAGAGAGAGAGAGAGAGATGAAGAGAAAGGGCGGGCATCCGCATCGTCTCCGGACTAATAGTTCGAGGACGATGCCCGTACAATTTTTATCCTTGCAAAAAGAATAATCTTATAAAAAAGAATAAAAAAATTAATATTGTATGAGCTAAATTCGATATTGTCAAAGAACATACGTCGCATCCTTTGGTTTAAAGGGATTAGCAACACACCCTGCGGCGAGAGGCCAGGTTGAATCGAGTCACGTTCGAAATGGCGAAAGATCGGATTGGGCCAAATCATGCTCAAAGTGGTAGGAGGCTGATTAATTAGGCCGAGTCATAATCAAGACCGATGGGCGCTATGTCTGTACACTTTAAGTGGATTGGTTGTATCTTTCTAATAACTTAATGCCTTTTGAAATAAAAAGTTAATGCCATGATTTAGACTTTTTTATTCTTTGAATATCAAATTTAGCTCTAGAATTGCACATTTGGGCCTCGTGCGCTATGAGGTTGGGTGATATTTTGGTTCTCGAACTTTAATTGGTTATAATTTTCAGCTCAAACTTTTAAATTATTTCAATCACACCCTATAACACAATTTAATTGAGTATATATTGATGTATCTACTACGGAAGTGACGTAGCAGTATTATGATTAGTTATGTACCGATAATTAAGATGCCATATTATTTTTACATCATCAATATTTGGTCAACTAAATTGGATTATAAATTTTGGTTATAATAATTCTTAAATTTCGAGTGAGAAACTGCAATAAATTAAAATTTGAGCATAAAAGTGTCACTTTTCTCATAGTTTGAGAACAAAACGCGCAACTAATCCTTTCATAAATACTTTATTGACAGCGTAAAATATTTTAGGATTTTAGAGGGTCATGTTTGAAATTGCCACATTAATTTAAATTTACTTAATTATGTATTTTAAAGAATTTGATATGTGCATGTAAAATAAATATAGCGTCTAGTAGATTTAGTTGAGTTAATTTAATCTATTTAATTTAGTAGTTTAGAAAAACTTAAATTATTTAAATTAAAAAACTTGATTAAATTATAATCATCTAATTTGATAGAAAAATAGGAACAATAATGATTGATTAGTTAAGTTTGATTTATTAACAGTAAAGTTAGTTCAATACTTAAATATCGTATCTGTTGATAATTAATTAAAATATTATTTGAGTAGATTAGGAAACCTAAATTATGAAAATTATAAATTTTATTTGATTGTAATAACCTAATTTGATATAAAAAATAGGATGGTTTTATGAGAAAATCGTAATTTTACTTTTATAAACGTTTGCAAAGTTTATGATTTTTAATGCATAAATATTTGAAACACCATATAACATATATATTTTTTAATTAATTAAATTTTGATTTTTAATTTCTTATAATTGGTGTTTGGGAAGTTTGGTGCATGGTACCTTGGAAGTGGATTTAGTGCGCCATAGACCAGGTGTGAATAAATCAAGAGCTTTTTAAATTACTAAGTAGACCTGGTCCATCGTGGACCTCTCTTGAGAGGATTAAAAATTGTAATCTCTAATTTAATAGATATGTTTGAATTTTACAATTTTTAATATAACGACCCAACTTGCTAGTAATAATAACTTATTAGATCTAAACCACCGGTCCAAAATACTTAAACCTAATTATTATGTCTATCTAATCAAGCTTATATACCCAATATCTAGCCATAACTATCCGATGTGAAATTATTAGGTTGTCACATATCCCCATGTTTTGGCCC
Organism: Ananas comosus; assembly: GCF_001540865.1. NCBI lineage: Eukaryota > Viridiplantae > Streptophyta > Magnoliopsida > Poales > Bromeliaceae > Ananas > Ananas comosus. The sequence continues at coordinate 2,553,179 of NC_033622.1, read as the reverse complement.
TGACATTCTTGTCAGTCTTAAACATACACAGAGCCCGAGATCACTAGGCGATGTGAAACTTGTCTCGCTTGTCTTGTCATTCCGATCTTGACTTAACCAGTCATTCACCGACCCTAATTTAGTTTGTTATTCCGACCCGACCCGCTAGCAATAATAATTCATTAGGTTCAAACCACCGGCCAAAAATACTTAAGTTTAGTTATTATGCCTACCTAATCAAACTTATATACCTCCATATCTAGTCTTAACTATCCGATATGAGATTATTAGGGTGTACTTAATATATTGACTTTTAATTGTTATGAAATATATTTAAATAATCTCAGGGAATCGCAATTTTCATTAACAATATATTTGAAACATATAAGTTATCGAGTTAATTTCATACAAATTCCTATAAATATAGTAAATAGCCAATAAATTTCTACAAAATTCAACTTTCATATATTATTCCTATAAAAATTTTGATGTTTTCAAATATATCCTTATCATTAGGATTCATTAGAAAAATTTAGTTAACCATAATTTAAATACTTAATTCTTGTTAGTTTTTAATATTTTTATCCCTTTATATTATACTATTATAATTTTTTGAGAGACATATTTGTGATGGCAGAATTGAAAATATAAACAGGTCTCTAATGGTAACAAACCAGATGGACATATTTGAAAATATTAAAACTTTTGTAGGAATAATATATGAAAGTTAAACTTTGTAGGGATATATTTGTCATTCACTATATTTGTAGGGATCTATATGAAATTAACCCTAAGTTATAATAGGGTTAATTGCATACATCTCTCTGTAAATATATTGAATAACGGATATATTCCTATAAAGTTTAACTTTTCATATTTATTCATACAAAAGTCCTAATATTTTTAAATATACTCCTACTGTTAGGATCCATTAGAAAAAATATAGTTAACCATAAATACAATATTTAGCTCTAATTTGTTAATGAGATAAATTGACCATTTTACCCCTTGTCATAGTAGAAAAAAAGAAGTTGACCCGTTGGAGATTTTTGAAAGAACATATTTGTGATGACATAAATGTCATTTCACTTATCTTCTAAAACAAATAGTGTCCTAACGGTAACAAATTAAAAGGGCAGATACGAATGTCACTGAACTTTTGTAAGGATAAATATAAAAAGTTAAACTTTGTAGAGACGTATTTGTTATTTGATATATTTATAAGGAGCCGTAAGAAATTAACCCTGCATAAAATGTAGGCATTATTAATATTTATCAGATCTATTAATAAATTAAATCCTTTTTTTATCATTTATAATTAAAATTTAAGAGTGCAATACATGGTACACTGGATATAAGCAATAACTACACCTAAATGCATTATAAATACATAAAGTATGTTACAATTATTACAAAATTTGTACACTGGAATGATCAAAATAACTCTCTTCATTGCATGATCCCTTATCACTAATAAAGATGTCCTTTTAGAATAAAATTAACAAAATACTTTTTTCTTTCCCCTAAATGATGTAAAACTAACAAAAGTTCTCTTTTTTTTTTTTTATATTATCTTAGAAATTGATATTATCAAACTTAGCTTAGTTGAACATGGGTGTAAGTTGTTGGTTTAAATGGGCCAGCATCCTGCCTTGTGGCGGGAGGACATATGAGCCGAGTTATGTTCGAAATGGCGTGAGACTGGGTTGGGCCGAATCATGTTCGAAGTGGCGTGAGGCCAGGTGAGCCGAATCACAATCGAGACCCGTGGACGCTGTTTCTGTACGCTTTAAGTGAATTGATTGCGTATTTTCTAACAGCTCGAGCTTTTGGGATTAATGGTTAGCGGCAACGATCCGACATAAGTAACACACTGTAAATATAATTGCTTACAGATTTAAATTCGGTGTTTGCTTTGGTACACTTGAATCTAATTGGTGTATTGGGCGTGTTTACACACTTCGCGTAGAAAATAATGTCTTTTCGTTCTGCAGATAGATATATAATCGGAAAATCAAATTGATACTAAAAATGTATAACTTTTGATAAATAAGCCCTGTAATTGTTATAGAACATATTTAATAAATTTGTGTATAATTTTTAAGATGTACATAGAAGGGTTTTAAAAGTGTGGTTTATGAAATATATTTATTTATATATATATACATATATCAGATGTAGGGAACAATGTTTTGTAGTTCTCAAAGCGAGAGAGATTGAATTAGTGTTCGAAATTTCTGATTTTTAATATATGTGTACTATAAATAAAAATTATGTGACATATTGAATTAAATATAATTATAAAATAAAGATTATAATTAAGAGGTGTGGCGTACGAGGTGTACTCATAAGCCCGGTGTAGGAAACAAAGCTTTTTAGTTCTGCCGACACGTGTACGGTTGGGAATCTGAATCACGAGGCGGACGATCGAGATCCCGGGAGCAGTGCTGCGTGTCGGATTCCTTGTGATGCAATTGCTGCCCGTCAGCTGACGTCACGCGGGGCCCGCTCGCTAGCCAATAAGAAGTCGCCACGAGTTCCACCTGGCACCCTAAGTCCAATTGGTTGAATTAAATGTTAAAGTTTAGTCGAATTTGCATAAAAAATTCACAACTAAAGTAAGGAATAAAAAAATAATAAGAAAATAAAATAAAATAAAATAAAATAAAACAAAATTGAACAACCGTATTGGCATCTTTTGTTCGTTGCGTACGGCTGCACAATGGAATTGACTTTTTCTCTTATCTTCTATTCTATTGAAGAAAGAAATGAAATCCATCTAATCCAGATCGTTGAATGATCTATTTACCATCCTTCCTTTCGTAGAAGTTAAAAAAATATTACGATGGTTCCGTTATTTTATATTTCCTTCGAGAGAACAACCTAAGGCCCGTTTGGTTTCGGTTATTCTGACAGGATTACAGATAATCTTGTTAGGGTTATCGTGTTTGGTTCATCCGGTATGTAGTCGGGTCATTAATGTAGTATTATAAATGGTTCAGAATTATTACAAAAATATTAACGAGAGGGGTATGTATCTTGCATTACTGAAAACCAATAATACAGCTTATTATGTAAAATAACAATTTTACCCCTCTAACTTACGAAATCCTTTTAATACGTCATTTTAAAAAAATTAATTTAAAATTTTGAATTGTCAAATTTTAAATTTTAAATTTTAAAATTAAAATTTAATTTAAAATTTGAAATTTGAAATTTGAAATTTATTTTAAAATTTTAAATTTTAAATTTTAAATTTTAAAATTTCAAATTTGAATTTCGAATTCGGAATTTTAAATATTTAAATTTTTAAATTCCAAATTTCATAAATTTCAAATTTTATAAATGTAAATTTTAAAAATTCAAATTGTATTTAATTTCTAAATTTTAAATTAGATTTTTAATTTTTATTTTAGTATTTATAATATTTATTTTAGATTTTAATTTTAAATTAATATTCATACTTATATATTTAAATGTAAATATTAAATTTATCATTTGTGTTCAAATTTTAAATTAAATTTAAAAATTAAATTATTTAAAATAAATTTAGTAAAAATATATTATTTGTAAATAGTAAGAAAAAAATTACAAAAATATGACTTAAAGCGCAATTTTGCGAAAGACTATACTTATTATGCTCTAGTATTACTGATTTCATATAGAGCTAGAACCAACATAGTAATCCTATAAAACAAGAAATCTAGTATTACAATTACTGTATTAAACCAATTGCGTCATAATTTTACGAGCATAAAGTAGTATTCTCATTGGAAATCCAATAATACCTCGATATATTTCAAATACTCATGTTAATATAGTAATAACTTTAACAACGCGCCCTAAATGACAATCACCTTTCTTGATCTCGAAGTAACTTTCATCAACTAGCCCTATTCTGCATGGGAGTAATTGCGTTAGCATAACATTACTTTCTATCAAATAATACTTTACTAATCCTTCATTAACATTTATGCCTGCACTATATAATATGATAATATATAATGAGTCCTATGCTTTGAAAAGCTACAAGTCATTGGCGCTTGTAAGTTTTCGGCCCTTGGTATTAGAGGAATTGGCGGTTAGTGATAACTGTGGGCCCCCTAGGTGAGTAGGGTGTTGTTTCAATAGTATACTAACGCGTGAAAATGATCAAGATGTAGATCTACGCTAAAAAATTATAAGCACCAGCCTAGGTGTGGTGCTTTTACATAACCATAGCCGGCATATATATTAAATATATACTATAGGAGCTAGGCTCCTATGCTTTAAAGACAAGTCACTTGGTACTTTAATTTCGTACCCTTGAGTCATTAAAAGAAATGTGTGGATTAAGATGATGTCAGGCCCTATAACGTTGAGGCGCGTGGTTGAGTTGAATGTTATCTAACGGGATATAAATAATCAAAGCATAGATCTAACGGCTAAAAAATTTACAAGCACAAGTGCTTTCGTACTTTATAAGTATCGAAGCGGACTCTCTCTCATCTCTCTCTCTCCTCTCCTCTCTCTCTCTATATATAATCAATACAAAATTTAATTTTAAATTTCAAATTCAAATTTCAAATTTCCGAAATTGGTCGAATTTCGAATTTCAATTTGTCGATTCGAAGTTTCAAATTTTAAATTTTAAATCCAAATTCAAATTCAAATTCTTAAATTTAAATGTTTAATATTCTAAAATTTGTATTTTAATTTCTTAAATTTTAAATTAATTTGTAATTTTCACATTTTTATATTATACTTATTTATTTTTAGATTTTTAGATTTTAATTTATAAATTTGCAACTGTATATTTTAAAAAAAATAAATTTATATGTTTGTCAATTTAAAATTAAAATCTTAAAAAATGTACATTATATTAAAATAAACATTGTAAAGAGTGATATTTATTTGTAAATAGTAAAAAAAAGTTTACAATAATATGACTAAAGGCAATTTTTTGTAATTATGACGTTACGTTATTGTCTGATTAGCTGTAATTCCTGTGTCATAGACAGAACCAAACATAGTAATGCTATAAACACGTAGCGCGTCAAATCTGTATTTACTATGACTTTATTAAAGCTAAATGTGCTTAATACAGCATAAGGTATAATCTCATTTGAAATCTAAGGGATAAAAACCGTGGATAGATTGCAATACCTTGTTAGATATTATTATACTTACAACCTAAACACGCTCCTAAATTTGACTTTCACTTTCTTTGATCTTCGTTATGTTACTTTCATTCATACAGTGGCTATTGTTGATTGGTATAGTTTGGTTATGAGTACCACTTGACTGTTTCTATTAAAATATATTTACGTGATCCTTTCTTAACCAGATGCCTCCTGGCATATATAGTTCATATATGTGTATATATATTATAGATAGTTATGTATATGATATATATACTATTATACTATGTATATATAATAGTAGAGTGGTAGATCTGATATAGTATGTAATTATGGTTATACTTTTATAGAGCCTAGGCCTTCCTATTTGCTTTCGAAAGTACGGGAGACTCCGTAGCTTCTTAAGTTGCTTTCAATAATGCGGTATACCCGGATTTGGCGATCGGTTCCGTTAGACGATGATTAAGCGTTGTTGCATACTGTATCTAGAAAGTCAATTTTTATAATTTTGTATTCGATTTGTGCTAGTAACAAGTAGCCTGCAAATCCGAGAACGCTAAACTGAAAATTCTCATAAAAAACAGTAATAAAGGATCGCAAATTTCAATGGGAATATTGGTCACTATTGGGTGTTAAGTAGAACTGTTCTATTAAATTTTCATCTAATTTGATACCTTCGGTACACCGGTGGATTTAACTTAAGAACGTTCCACATCGCCATTAAAATAATCATTTTTGAGATCCTTTTACGTCGCTTGGTAGGAATGATGGCCAAAAAGATTATAAAATTTGCTTTCAAATAGTTCCAATTAGACGAGATTATACTACCGAAACCGGATCGTCGAATGGAGTTCCTTATTCATCGAAACAACTTACATAGCAACATGATGGTCTCCGTACTTTCAAAATTATTTAGGATGACTTTACTCTCTCTCTTCCTCGTCTCTCTCTCTCTCTCTCGTGTTATCGAGTAATCGTATTATAGTATTGTTAGAGTTCGGCCTTATGCCATGCTATATGGACACGCACGGAGGGCTCTCTTGCTTTCATCTTATATTTCAGATGTTCCGACTTTCGAATCGACGATCGGCTCCAGTTAGACGTTATTAGAGTATTTGAAGTTTATCTATGAAAATAAATTTTGCGATTTTCGATTCATTTGGGTCCTAGTGATGATCGAAAGTGCTCTCAACAAATAACGCTGAACGAACGATTAAGAAATCTTACAAAATATATATGATTATATGCATTAATTTTAGATCAAAGTTATTGACTTGTGTTTTATATGCGTATAAAGAATTTTCTATCAAAATTTCATGTGTATTTGGATATTCTACACCGTCTAATACTTGTTCAACCGTGCTCACCCACGGCATTAAAAATTATTGATTTAGTCCCTGTCTGATCACTAGGCAATATGATTATCGAAAAAATTCGCAAAATTTAATTTTTACGGTACTTCAAATACTCTAGTCAATTCTCTAACCGCGAGCGATCGCGTTGAAAGGTCCGAACGTCAAAACGATTTGAAGCACGGAGACCTCCGTGCTGTCCATAAGAATACCAGCATAACTTCTCTCTCTCTCGTTCTCTCTCTTCGGTACTATATATATATATATATAGTATATGCATTAATTGAAGATGATCATAAAGTTTTGAGTTTTTGCAATCTGGCCCACATTTTTTGAGTAAGGCTTACTATGCTATTGGAAGCACGGAGCCTTCTGCCTTCCACCTCGTGTTTCGATTGTTTGCGACTTTCGAATTACGCTGATTCGATCGACTCCGTTAAACTTGATCCAGAGTATTTGCAAAGTAGCCTTAGAATAACTAATGTTAATGATTTACTGATATCATTTGCTCTGATCGTGAATCGAAGGAGCTCAAAATCAACGTCTGAAATAAAAATATTACAAAATGTAATAATATGACATTAAAATTTTAAATCAAAGATATTGATCTTGTTTTATATAGTATAAAGAATTTTCTATCAAAATTTCACGTGATTTAGATATTTCTACACTGTTAAACTTGCAAACGGCTCACGACGGCCATTGAAATTTGTTGATTTTGAGCCCATTCGATCTCTAGGCAAATGATATCGAAAAATAATAAAATTTATTTTCTAGGTACTCCAAGTACTCTAGATCAAGTTTAACGGAGCCGATCGACAATTCGAAAGTCGCAACATCGAAAATGAGGTGGAAGCACAGAAGGCTCCGTGCTTCCGATAGCATAGTAGCCTCACTCTATATATATATATGCATTTATGTAGATATCATAAAGTTTTGAGTTTTTGCAAATCTGGGCAACATTTTTTGATTTTGCATATTTGGACCGGATTTTTAAAAAACTGATCAAAATACTCTTTTTCCTTTCTCCCTTTTCTTTTTTTTTCTCTCATTCTTTTTTTTCCCTCTCTGAGAGAGAAGCAGTGGGGGAGAGGTGGCCCGCCTTGCCTTTGCCCCGTGCCCTCGCCCGCGTCCGTGCGCCACCCGCCCTCCCCTCCTCCGACCCAGCCAAGGATGCACTCACCGTCGCCTTTTGGGACGCCCCTCCTTGCCTCCGCCCCATACACCCTCTCCCGCTCATCCCCCGCTCTTCTCGCCTTCAACCCCGCCAAGGTTGCGCCGCGATCATTTTTTTTTCCTATCCGAACTTCCTCCACTGCCTCCGCAACCCTTCGCGACCCACCTCCACCTCCACTGCAGCAGATTTTTCACCCATCAAACCCACTTTTGGAAACCCTCTGTTCTCACTATCGTTGATGACGATGAAAAGGAAGCTTTTCTCGGTGCCAAGAAGCTCGCTGGCGAAGGAGGGGGCACGCGACACTCCGCGCCCACTCGAGGCTGACGATAAGCGAGGTGGAGATGGAGGAGAGCGTGAAGATACCGGAGAAGAGGGCAGCGGAGAGTGTGGTCTCGGTGGGGTTAGAGGCGAGGAGGGCGGGCAGGCGGAGGTGCACGGGAGCATCTCTACTTGAGCACTTTTGTTTGCTTAAAACAAAAAAAAAAAAAACTAAAAATCAAAAATTAGAGAATAAGGAAGAACTAGAGAAGAAATAAGAAGATGAAGTTGCACTGTTAAAATAAAGTTACATTATTTTAGAAGAACGATGCACTATTTTAGATATAAATTGCACTTAGATATAAATTGCACTCTTTGAGATATAAAATGCACATTTTAATACACTCTTTAAACGAAAATTGCACTCTTTACGGAATTCCCAATAATTGGTATCAAAGCAAATCATGCTTCCAACAAGTGGTATCAGAGCAAATCACGCTTCCAACAAGTGGTATCAGAGCGGGTTGCGGATTCACAAAATTCGGTACCAAGGCGAGTACCGGATTTCCAACAACCTCTTTTAGAGTTCGAAAAAAAAAATATTTAAAAAATTTCTTGTAGTGTCCCTGGTGTTTCGCTGTTTGCGAGACTTCAGCATCTGCGACTTGTCGACACATCTGGAAAGTGTCAGGACAAGTCGAAGTCGTTTTGGCGCAAGTTGGACACAAAATGGGCTCAGCGCGATGCTAGAGTGGAGTTCTGACTCTGCAATCTGCAAAGTGCAGAATTTCAGTGTTGAGTACCGGTACCTGAGAGGAGTACTGGTACCCCTGTGTGATTGTAGAACAGGATGCTCTCGGGTTGCGTGTGTTTGATGCTGAGTACCAATACCTGCTTGTTGAGTACCGGTATTGAGCTCGGGTACCGGTATTGCATCGGGTTGGTACTGATATCCAGTGTGCGAGGCTGCGAATTAAGGGGCCGAATATCGGTAACTAAGTTGGGTACCGGTACTCTAGCTGGAAAAGTGAGTAGATAAAGGGCTTTTTGGTCTTTTGTGACGTTAAAACCAAACCAAACCCCCAGCCTTATCTCTTTGTGCCTGGGGTTGATGAAAACACAGGTTGGTTCCCTCTTTCTCTCTCTAGCTTCTTTTCTTCATTTCTTTGGGATTTTGGAGAATCGAGCTTAGCTTTCGGTCGCTTGCCTTTGGAGGATTGTGCGCACGCGCCGTGGTTGAGTCTGGTGGAGGCCGTTGGAGGTCGAGCAAGCATGCGGGTTTCTCCGATTGACTTCTTGCCGACGTTGGATGAGCGCTCGAGGTGGGTTAATATTTATCGAAATCGTTGGATTTTTTTCTAAGTCCTTAAATCGTTAGCATGTATTATTTGTTCTATTCATTATGTTAGGACTCAAATTCATGGATTTGTATGCATTGTGATCATCCGAATTTTTGAACATTTATTTAGTGATTCTAGATGAAATTATACATGTTGAACTAGGATTTGACTTAGGAGAAATCTCGTTAAACATACACTGTCATTTTCTGAAAAATTACCAGTTTTAGTTTCAGGAGCTACTGTATCTCTGTATCACTGCTGTTACTGCGTAGTGGATACTCAGCATAGGGTAGGTTGACATTACACTCGTGCTGAGGGGCTGAGCTTGTTGTACAGTAGCGTTTGGACTGTCGAGTGCCGTCGGGGCTAACGGTGGACCCAGATTTCTGTATCACCGCTGTTAGTACGAGGTGGATACTCAGATGAGTGTAGATTGAGTTTACGCTCGCGCTGAGGAGCCAAGTGTGTTGTTACAGTAGAGTTAGACTGTGTTGGACCGTTAGGTGCCGTCGGGGTTGACAGTGGACCCAAATTTCTGCATTTTTCATCAGATTGTACCAAGGGCACGTAAGTTTTGGTGGCTAGATCAGTTTGACCCATTTACAGTGATTACAGCCTGTGAGAGCCTGATTGAACTCAGCAGAGACACTTGTAAACTCGGTTGGGTCGCGCCCACGAATGCCATTTCGGAATGAGATTTTCAGTGTGATGAGATCGTAGTTTCTGTTTGGACAGTTCTTGAGATGGCTACTCCCGTGGGTGGTGTACTGCGTAGCTTGGTTACAAGCTGGGTAGGTCCGTTTGGGCAGCCTGTGTGAGGTTGGGTCAGTGGTAGCTAGTGATGCCTTTCTCTACCTTCAGTGAGGCTGTGACATGTGTTGAGTCGCAGTAGTCCTGTTGGACCCTTTTACGACCGGCTACCCTCGGGGTGGTGTACGGTGTAGCTTGGACAGGCAGGACGGGCGTATTACAGTCCCTAGTGAGATCTCTCCACCGGCTGCCCTTGGGGTGGTGTACGGTGTAGCTTGGACAGGCGGGACGGGCGTATTGCAGTCCCTAGTGAGATCTCTCCACCGGCTGCCCTCGGGTTGGGGTACGGGGTAGTTGAGACAGGCGGGACGGGCATATCGCAGTCCCCAGTAAGATTGGGTCAGTGCAATGCATTTTTATATCTACAGATCGTTTGTGTTGGTTAGCGATAGTATAGTGGCATGTAGCTGTAGAGTTCTTCCAGCTTTTCTTACTATTCTTTGCACATATTTCCATAGACTTAGTAGGTGGGCCGTTGAGGTCAATGACGGTACCTACTGAGAACTACTCTGTTTTGCAATAGTTCTCACACTCAGTTGTTGACACCTTTTGCAGAACCTTCGTCTGCGGCTGCTGCTGTTGCTGATTCCGACCGCGGGAAAAGAGTCGCGAGCTAGATCCCTACCAATCGTGTCGCCTTACTAGAGGAGTACCCTTCATAGGTAGTTTTGAGGTGTTTTGGTTCATGTACATACCTTATGTTTTGTATACTGGCTGGAGCGAGGCGTAGTTATGGACGTTGTATGTACAGTGAATTCTTAGCTTTTATATATATATGTTTTAATTTAGCAGCTCTATACTTCTGGTTGTAGCTATGATTTGATTATAAATACAGTTATCGCTTTGTATACACGAAAAATTCCTATATATACGGCGAGTCTGTTGGCTTGCACGCGAAAACGTGGTAATTTAGGGCATGACATTTCTCAACCCTAGTAACTGCATCGCATGCAACCGATTTAGGAAGAAAGACAAATCCATTCCATATATTTGCCACTTCAATTTAAAATATTTTTGTTAAATAATTAAAAATTAAAATGCCCTTAATAATAAAAGTTTCCGATAATTATTTTTGTGCCAACAATTATTTGTGGACCAATGCAACAAAAATTCACAATTTTGAGAATTTAATCCAAAAAAAAATCTTGCTGCTATAAGTGGTTGATGGAAACCAATCACTTATTTTTTTTTTTCCCTTACCATATTATATGATTCTAATTAACCATGGATAATAAAAAATTATCAATCCATAATTAGTATTTTTCTTTAAAAAGAAGTAATGTATCTGAGTTGGGTGAGTGGTTCACAGTGGACTGCAGGGAAAAGGAGTGCTATATTCTGAGTAACTTCTTTTAGTTAAAAAGGGAAATTTTAATTCCATCAGTCAAAATACTAAATTTTGAAATACATATATTTTTATATATAATAGAGAGAGAGAAAGTAGAGTAGGAAATGATTGGGATCCAAATTTCTTCTTGGTGAACTTCAATTTGTAATCTTTTAAGGTTTAGTTCATTTCTACTTTGGCATTTTATGATTCAAAAAGTTATATTTTGCTACTCTTGTGAATCAAAAATTTATGCTTAACAATCTATGTGTAACATCTCAGTAGTCCTACATCGGTTAGAAAAAAAATTATAATTGGATATATAAGAATCACCGACACTAGTAATAATAACTAAGCTTAAGGGTGTATTTGGTTTGAAGTCAAAATCGCTATTGGATTCGGAAAGAGAATAAGCTGAAAATAAAATCGGAATAATTCATTATCTCATTCTATTTGGTTCGCTACCTAAATCGGAATTGGAATGAACCATTCCCATTATCGGTGTTTGGTTCAGATAGATATTAGAAACATAATCAAATTAATATGTCAATTTTCTCTTTATAATATATTAGTTTAAATTCAAATTGAAAATTAAATGTTAAAAATTTACGTGATCCCCTACAGATCACACTGTCGGGGCCTCTCTGTGCTCACACTGTCGGGGCAGTGCGGTCCCCTACAGATCACATACTGCGGAGTCCTCTGTGACTGTCCCTGCTGACGGGATCCTCTAGAACGCTGACGCCCCGAAGATCCACGACCCTGAGAGCGTGATCGTGGAGGCCTCAACGGACGTCTGCTGTTCGACTATCCTCCGTCATCTGGAAAGAGGCGCTTCTTGTCCTGACTTTGACCCGGCACATGAGTCCTCTCCCGAATGGATGCATGACCTCTCTCTACCCACAAGGCCTGCTCCATAGACGCGTCCAAAGTCCTCAACCTCTGCACCTATACCAACCTGAAAATCTCTGGTCTCAATCCTGGCTCAAAAAGGTATACTCTGTGCGCCTCATCCCTGGCTACAAATGGAGCACAGTTCAGGAGTCGGGTAAACTCACGAATATACTCCTAAACTGGTCGCTCCCCTTGCTGGAGTCTCTTCAGATCCTCCTTGAGCTTCTGCTTTACACTATTGGGAAAATACATCCCATACAGCATGCCATAGAACTCATCCCATCTCATCTGCGAAGCCACCAACCTATAGTCTCGCCTCACCCTCCTCCACCAAGCATGTGCATCACCGGCCAAGCAGTGAATGCCAAGGTGTATCTGCTCCCGCTCACGAATGAACAAATCCTCAAACGATTTCTCCATCGCACTGACCCAGCTCTCTACAACCCAGGCCTCTGTGCAGCTGTCATCATAGGTCGGCGGATCAAAACGACGAAAACGGGCGAGTCTCTCCGCCATCCGCTCCTGCTGAGCCTCAGTCATCTGTGGTGCCTTACCAAAAGATGCAACGGGCACTGTGGGAATGGTCACTGGTGAGGGTACAGCTACGGCTGGTGCGGCCACTGGAGTAGTCGGGGGTGGAACTGACTGCTCTGGTGCTGTGCTCTGCGGCAGAACTAACCTCTCACACATCATCTGTAACAACGCCCCCTGCTGTCTCGTCACCTCTATCAAAGCAGCCAACTGCTTCCTCAAATTAGGAGGTGCGCTCGCCCCTGGTTGTGCACTCAGCTCTGCCTGCTCAGGCATCTCAGGAGGTGCGGCACGATCCCGCGTCCACGGTCGACCTCGGCGATGATACATAGCTGCCAAGAAAAGGAATGAGGGTCAGATACAAATACAAACACTCTCGACCCAATCAAACGAAAGTCTAGAAGACGACCCCTGTTTCTCCTGAAAATTATGTCGTCTGCAGCCAACATAATTTTTTTGGACCGAAACCGGCACTTCTTCAATCACTCACTCAGCTATAGGAGGAGTTAGAATAATCAATCACTGACTTTCGCGATAATTCACGCCTCTCGCGTCTTGCCTTCTTAAGGTTTGCCAATCTTAGGGTTCCTAGGTCCCAATGACCTAATACTAAGCTCTGATACCAACTTAATCTGTCACACCCCGGATTACCCGTTTTTTCGGGCACGCCGACAAATACACCGTATACAAAGAAATTTCGCCTGTATACGAAGCGATAGCTGTACCTGTAAACATACAATACTATAACTAGTATTATAGAGCTGCTGAAATAACACATAACTAAATAATAGAAGTTCACTATACATACATAGCATCCTAGTATACAAAAATTACTTGCTCCAGCAAGATACAACATCAGTATATATAATAAACCAAAAACTACAACTACCTGTAGCTGGTACTCCTCTAGCTCAGTGACTCGTCAAGAAGGGCTCTAACTCGCAACACCCATTCCCAGATCAGTATCAGCAGTAGCAGCAGTCGCAACCGGAGGCTCTGCAAAAGATCCACAATTGGGCGTGAAAACTACTGCAAAAAGTAGTACTCAGTGGGTACTGCTACCGACCTCAACGGCTCACTTACTAAGTCTACAGAAGGTATGCTCAATGATAGTAAAGGAACTGGAAACAATCTACAGCTACATGCCACTATACTATCATAATCCAACACTACTATCTGTAGAGTAATGCAATCTCTGACCCAATCTCACGAGGGACTGTGAATACACCCGTCCCAGGGACTGTGAATACACCCGTCCCGCTTGTCGAAACTATACAGCTACCTCCAAGCTCAACCATCCATGGAGAGCAAGTCCAACCAGGACACAACAATACCAACACAAACGCACAAAGCCCGACTCCGGAGTGGCACTCGTGGATGCTACCCAACCGATTAAGCAAGCGTGTCTCTGTCGAGCTCAATCAGGTTCTCACAGGCTATAGTCAAGTAAACAGGGTCTAACTGGTCTAACAACCAAGTCATGTGCCCTCGGCACAATCTAATGCAAAAACAGCAATCTGGTTCCACCGTCAACCTCAACGGCACCCGACAATCCGAAACAGCCTAAACACTGCTGTAACAATAAGCTCGGCATCCCAGCACGAGTGTAAATACATTCTACACTATCCTAGGTATCCACCGCCCACAAACTGTGGTGATATTAACAAACTACGGCTCCTATAGCTAAATCTGATAGTTTTAACATATGACAATATAGAATCGTTAGTTTTCTCCTAAGTCAAATCCAAGTCCAACATGTATATTTAACTAACATTATAAGCTCCCAATTCAGATTTCAATAAGCATGCTAATCATAAATTTGAGCTCATTAATACAATCTAACAGCTAACAACACATGTTGACAATATTAACTTAGAGGAAAATTTGTCGAATTCAGTAAGCATCACAACTAACCCACCTCTAGCGCAACTCTACGGCAGTGAGGAGGTCACAAAGTTGCTGGGAGTCTCAGCCGACAACACCCACAACCAGCAACTATGCTACTCGAAATCAGGATCCGGATTGGCTTCCAGTTCTACTCAAACTAGCACTCAAGTTCTGGACGACTCAAACCCTGTTCTGGGCGTCCGAAACTGGCAAAACTCCAGTTTTGCTCCATTGAGTGCGCAAAATCCATTTCTGCATCTATTTCGTGCAGAAACGACTCCGACTCAGTCCGACACTCTCCAGATGTGTCGAACAGTCACTAGTACTGTAGCCAATCCTATCCAAAACCCCGGACCACTACATATTTTTTAAAAAATTAACATTTAAAATTGAACTAATAATTCAAAATATAAAACTAAATTTTGATTTATTCAAATTCAAGCTTAAAATTATAATTTAAATTTCAATTTGAATCCAAAAATTTAATTTAAATTTTAAATAAAATACGAATAAAATTTTAAATTTTAAATTAAATATAAATATAAATTTATAAATTAGATTCAAAATGCTTGATTGAATTCTAATTTTTAATTTAAGATCAAATTAAAATTTAATTTTATAAATATAATTTTTAAACTTAAACTTTAAACTTATGTTTAAAAAATAAGTATAAAAAAGTTAAATTTAATCCGAACAAATTCATTCCGCATGGATTCAATTTTCAATTGACCCTTCTAAGCCAAATTGGAAAAAAGGGTAATTGGGAAAATTCCCATTCACCCGAAATCGGAATTGGAATGGAAATTCCGCGTATCAAACACAAGTAAACGGATTCATCTATTCAGATTCCAGGGTGAAAAATGGGCGAACCAAACAAGCCTAAGTATTTTGTAGGAACCACCTTTTAAACCCACAGGAGCCACCTCTAAAACCTCGTATCGCTTGATAATTCTGATTTATATGTATTAGTCTGTAACATCCTAATAATCCTCATCAGTTAGGAAATGAATTATGATTAGACATTTAAGTATAAAAAATTCTAATAATAATAATTTAGCTTAAATATTTTATTTGGATCTAACGAGTTATTATTATTATTGCAAGTAGGTCGGATCTTTACACTATGATTATTAAAAAACTTTACTTTGTCTATTCTCTTTGATAATAGATTTTTGATTTTTTAGATAAAAATAGAGATAAAATCACATAATCATTAAGTGTAATTTTTTTAAATACAGGGTTCTCAAGTTCGATGTTACTGTGATTTGAATCGATAATTGGTACTTCTAAAATAATTTAGGAGTATACAAACTTTCTAGAAACCAAAAACAACAATAATTTGATACTTTTTTAATATATATAATTGAGTCCTATGCTTTTAAAGAGTAACAAGTTATTGGTGCTTGTAGATTTTAGCCATTGAATTAAGAGATATGCCAGTTAGAATGATGGGGCCCCTAGGTTGAGTGGGTGGTTGGTTGAATAGTTATAATATAATGGTTGAAAATGATTCGAAGAGTAGATCTAAACGTAAAACTTCAAGTTACCAAGTGCTTGGTGCTTTTACAAGCAATATATATATATATATATATATATATATATATATATAGTGAGGCTACTATGCTTTTGGAAGCACGGGGCCTTCTGTGCTTCCAGATCGTTTTCGATGTTCAGACTTTCGAATCGACAATCAGCCCCGTTAGATTTGATTTAGAGTATTTGAAGTATCTAGAAAATAAATTTTGTAATTTTTCGATATCATTTGCCTAGTGATCGAAGTGGCTCAAAATCAACGGCTGAAAATAAAAATCTTACAAAATATAATGATATGACATTAAAATTTTAGATCAAAGTTATTGATCTTGTTTTATATGGTATAAAGAATTTTCTATCAAAATTTCATATGATTTGGATATTTCTACACCGTTAAATTTGCAAACGGCTCACCACGGCCATTAAAATTATTGATTTTGAGCCCCTTCGATCACTAGGCAAATGATATCGAAAAATCACAAAATTTATTTTCTAGGTACTTCAAATACTCTAAATCAACTCTAACGGAGCCGATCGCCGATTTGAAAGTCCGAACATCGAAAACAACTTAGAAGCACGAAAGGCTCCGTGCCTTCAGAAGCATAGTAGCGCTCATAATATAGGGGTAGGTGGTATGAGTATAATATATGGTATATAGATATTATATATATACGGTAATATATATATAATATGTATGTAATATAGGGGTTAACGGCGAACACGGCTGCTCGTTAAAAGTATCTGATCTCGAAAAATTCAGCGCGGTGTTCAAACTGTTAATAAACGAGCGACACGAGTCGGCCAGACGAGCGCCAGGAGAACAATAAGTTTAAAAGGATGTTGATTGAATAAATATATAAAAAATAAATTTATAAAATCTTATTCATTAGACTTTGATCTAATAGTTGAAACTTTACATATAAATGAGCCTTTTTATAATTAAGCTCGCATTTATATTTTTATTTTACTAAAAATTAAATAATAAAAATATATATTATATATAATTATTTATTTATATATAAAAATATGACTAAATTACAAAAAACTCCCTATCAAAATCCGATTTTTCACTTTTCCCCCTCTTGTCATTTAAAACCTATACTTTGCCTCCTTGTAAAATGAAAAATATTCACAGTGGGGTACGGTGTGAACTGTGATGATAAAATGACTATTTTACCCTTCACTATTTGGGGGTACGGTGTGAACTGTGATGATAAAATGACCATTTTATCCCTCACCATTTTGTCCCTCACTATGTTCACATGAGAGAAAGCTGAGGGCATTTTTGGTATTAAAAAATATATAATAATATTTTATAAACGAAACCTTAACGGATTACTAACGGCAGGAGGCGAAGTGAACATTTTCATTTTACAAGGGGGCAAAGTGTAGGTTTTTAATTGACAGGGGGGAAAAGTGAAAAATCGGATTTTGACAAGAGGATTTTATGTAATTTAGCCTAAAAATATAAATTAAATAAATTATATAAATATAAAATATATATATTCGAGCTGTTATCGAGCCGAATACGAGCGAGCTGGCCCCAGCTTGTGTTTGGCTCGTTTATTAAACGAGTCGAAAAATTCAGCTCGTGTTCGGCTAGTTTACTAAACGAGCGATTCGATCTCGAGCTCATTTCGAGCCGAACACGAACTGGCTCGCGAACAGCGAGCTGAATTGCCACCCGTATATGTATGTATGTATGTATGTATGTATGTATGTAAAGAGAAAAAATGAATGGTGTGAACTGAATAAGCTTAAGAAATATAGCACACAAACTCTTTTTTAGAAGTCCAAACATTTCTAAAAATTTCAAAAAATTTGATTTATAATACTCTCAAATACTTCAAAACATTTCTAATCCACGATTCTTATCATCGAATCAAATGCTCTAAGCTTAATTTTGAAGGTAGGGAATATTTAAATCCAAATCCTCTTAAAAGGATTCTAGTTTCGTTTGAGAGAATTTGAATTCAAATCCTTCCTTCGTAAATTCAAGGAACCTTAAACCAATAACTTTGTTGATTGAATGATTAAAAAAGAGTTTAAAATACCGTTAATAACTAATAATTAATTGAGCCAAATTCAAGTGGGAGATGCATATGCAATTAATCCTAAATTAAATGAACTTGATAAAGTACACAGAAAAAAAAAAAACCCAGATACTATTCAATGTGCATAGATTTTTAGTATAGGAGAGTAATGATTTTTTGGTACCACTTTATGGCGAATCACTGTTCGATATATTTATCATATTATTGTATTATTAATAAAGCATAGTATGTAACGTTGAACATTTATGGTCGAATCTCTTCTTGCTAGGATCTTATCTAAGTTTCTATTTATTTATATATTTATTTAATTTTATCTTGTTCGTAGATCGTAAGTCCATTTCACAAAAATAAATAAATAAAAAGAAATAGTAAAAGTATAAGAAAAATAAAAGAAAAGGTCAAAGATTACTAAAAATATAAAAGTAAAAAAAGCTGAAGAAGAAGCAGTTGCTGCTGCAGTACAAATATATATAAGAATGGAAGTATAAGAAAACTAAAAAGAATAAAAGACAAAATCACGTGTTTCGGATGCCTTATATTTTAAGTCAGAAATTACAACTAACTAAAGTTTGAGAACTAAAATGTCACGTGTCTCATAGTTTGAGCTAGAAACTGCAATGCATTACAGTTCGAGGACTAAAATGTCATGCGCTTCATAATAGCTGTAGATTTTTATTTCAGCTGTTACTTTCTTTTCTCTTATACTGTAGTTCGCGTTACTTTATGTCTCTAATAGATCTGGTGGGCAAGTCGTTATTTTCAATGATGATACCTAGTAGGAGCTATTTATACAGTAGTTATCGCGCTCTCTATTGTTGTTTTTTTCTTCTTCTTTTTTTTTTTTTTTTTCTGTTTCAAGGCTCTCCATTCCTATGGCTGAATCTAATTGAGGTAAGAGAGTCGCAGGCTAGTAGATTCTCTATCTGCGTGGCTCGTATTAATGAAATACCCTATAGAGGCCAACTTTTGATAGTAACCTATTGTGTATACTGGGACTAGCGAGGACAACTTACTATATATATTTTATTTTCAGTTATCAGGGAGATGGATGATGTTCTATTTTGGTAGTTAATATATATACAGTATAGTTTCTTATAGGGGTAATCGCTTATATATTTCTGAAAAGTTTCCGACTTTTCGATTTATCCCTCTTAGAAAGTTAATATTGAAAATATCTTTTCTACGTTCCAACTTATTTCTAATATACCCCTAGAGTTAAAATCTATTAATGAACTTTGTTATCTCTGTAAAATTACTATTTTGCCATTTTAAATATACCCTTCCATTATCACTGACTTTCTTATTTGCTCTTGAAGTCAATGGCACAAAAAATATTTTGACTTTTGGTCTTTTCCAATATACTCCTTTACTGTCATCAATATTTCTTATTTGCTCTTAAGTTAAAGGTAAAATTGGCATTTTAATTTTTTTTAACTATGGTATATATATAACTCACATTTAATCTAAATTAACTTAACAGAAGATAACTGTAAGGATATTTTGCAATAACTAGAAAGAAAAAAAAAAGAATAAATCGAATATTTTCACACGTATGGAGGGTATATAGGCAATTATCCCTTTCGGTTATGTATTAGTTTTTCTTGCAAACTCTGATATCTACTAGTTGTAGCCTCTAGAAGTATTTACATATACTTCTGACGCTTCGTGTGCACGAGACTTTTTGTATATGTGGCAGATCTGTTTGCAAAAGCTTGGGTACGATCCACCCTAAACCAGGACTTGACATTAAAAATAAATTTCACTGCACTTTCATATATGTATCGATTGATATTGATCCCCGAGGAGTCGAGGAATCGAGCCCCAATATTTAGTCACACTCAAGTAATCAAATTTAAGAACTCATAATATATTCTTATAAAGTAATAAAATTACACATTTACTGCTATAAACGTTAGTTACTAAATACATATTTTCCCAAGTTATGTGATTAATTTGTACATATTTTTCTCTTTATTAGTTGGTATGTCACGCCCCGGATGTCTCGTTCCCCGGGCACGCCGACAAATCCGCCGTATACAAAGAAATTTTTCCTGTATACGAAGCGACAGCCGTACCTGTAAATCAAACACTACTACGAACAGTAGTAGAGAGCTGCTAGAGAGAACAAAAGCTAAACAAACTGAGTTTCATATACACAGTTCAAATCCAAAATACAGAGCTACTCGCACTGGCGAGTTAAGTCTACTATGTACAGAAACTCGAAACAAAACATCTACCTGCAGTAGGGGCACCTCTAACTCAGCAGGACGGGTAGGGCTCTAACTCGCGACGCCCTTGCTTCGATCCTGATCCGCGGAAGGCGCAGCAGCCGGAACCTGTGGCTCTACAAAACAGAGGTAACAACTGGGCGTGAGAACTACTGTAAAAACAAGTAGTCCTCAGTGGGTACCGCCCAAAACCACATCGGTCCACCCACTAAGTCTACAGAAGGGAGCAAGAGTACTCAGAAAAGCAGAAAGTAAACTCTACCGCTANACTCTAATATTATTGTCTCATTTTGGATGATGGGATATCCAAATCGATGATCCATATTATTCAAGTTGATCCAGAGTATTGAAACTATTTAGAAATGAAGTTTCATAATTTTTTGAAATTATTTTCTAGTTCATCAAATGGCCATAAAATGAACAGTCGAAAACGAACAAGTCTTTAAAACTCTATGACAGAACTCTCAAATTCAAAAATCAAGATTATTCATTTTGATCTTAGTAGTTTAGAAAATTTTCTATAAAAAAAATTAACTGATTTAGAATGTATATACTACATCATTAAATGAGAAAACACAACACATAGCCGTTAAAATTGTTCAATTTTGAGACTACTTGATCGCAAGTTAAATGATCTCAAAAATTATAATTTTTTTTTTCTAAAAGGTATAAATTCTCTAAATCNCTACTTGATCGCAAGTTAAATGATCTCAAAAATTATAATTTTTTTTTTCTAAAAGGTATAAATTCTCTAAATCAATTTTCATGGTGTAAATCGTCGATTAAAATGTCCTATCATCAAAAATAAATTAATAGTACCGAGATTTGATATTATATATATATATATAGAGAGAGAGAGAGAGAGAGAGAGATGATTAAGCTATTTTTTTTAAAATGAACTCAGTTAGAAATGTGAAACCGTGCTAGATGTATTATATAATTTTTATAGGTAATACGAGATCTATTTGAGAATACTTGATTACTAAATAAATAATGGCAAAAAAAGGAAAAAAAATGAAATATGGTTCATGAAATGTTCAAGTATTGTAAAATATATTTAACAATACTGATCGTCGGTTCATACAAGCTATCATCGAAAATAAGTTAAGAATAAAAAAAATCATATTGCTATATAAAGTATTCCACCTTACTTTTTAAATAATGTTTAAAAAAGAAAATATTAAATGCTATACATGCAATTAGTCAAAGCTTATACAACTGTAAAACTTCTTTTATGATAAAGAAGATATTGTCTACCAAATGAATTGAATGCATATATCCTTTTTTTTATTTTTTTTGTTTCCTATCTTCTAACAGTTGTTTGTATCTTTTAGAGATCATTATCATATGGATTAAGTCTATAAAATTAAATCATGCTCAAATTAGATCTTTAGAAAACAATTACAAGAGAGTAAATTGCAATTTTGGTCCTCAAACTTTGAGCTATTGATACTTTTGTCCTCAAGTTTTAATATGTTGTTATTTCTTGGCTCAAACTTTTTAAATTATTATAATTAAGCCTTGCAGTCCAATTCAATTAGATAATTAATTGATGATGTGTCGCTAATATAGCAATGATGCAATAGTACCGTAATCGACAGCGTGGCAATATCAAGATTCTAAATTAGTTATATCAACGAAACATAAGTATTCAGTCAACTAAATTGGACAGCAGGACTTAATTGTAATAATTTAGAAAATTTAAATCAGAAACTATAATAAATTAGAATTTGAGGACCAAACTTGCAGTTTACTTTATTAGAAATGCTTTCAACAGATCTACCTTGAATAAGATATAATCTTATAAGCTTAATCCATAGAATGATCTCTTGAAAGATACAAACAACTGTTAGAAGATATATATATATATATATATATATATATATATATATATATATATAGTTTACATTGTTCTATTACAGATATAGAAAAAAATAAAAACAAAGGNGCTTTCAACAGATCTACTTTGAATAAGATATAATCTTATAAGCTTAATCCATAGAATGATCTCTTGAAAGATACAAACAACTGTTAGAAGATAGGAAACAAAAATAAAAAAAGATATAGACATTATCTTGTTACATTTGATATATATATATATATATTAATTTATGTAAGTTAGAATATTAATTTTAAATTTAATATGAGCTAAAAATTAAATAATTATGTGTACGCCCGAATACTCTTTATTTTATTCAATATGAGACTATTATTTTTATTAAGTCTAATACGAACTAAATTAACAAATGATGCCCAAAAAAAAAGCACGTACAAAATAAAAGACCCCATTATGTGTGGTAAATTATTGAAAAGACCCCATTATGTGTGGTAAATTATTGAGACTATGATTCGCAAAATATGATCAAACCAATGATCAAACACCTAAGCAATAACAAATGCGCACTAAGAGTTATTGTTGTATAAAATTTTGTTAAAAAGTGTCAAGAATTTTAGATCTGTCTCAGAAAGTGTAGCTAGTATTAACTGTACAAACGTTTTTAATGCAAACACATGCTCCTTGCTTTGGATATTCTAATCAATTAATGGACCAACCATTTTTGGTAATACCTTTTAGTGCCTAACTCAATGCAATATTATTTGTTTAGTGCCTAACTCAATGCAATATTATTTGTATATATAGATTGAGTCAAATAACTTGTATGTGCTTTTCCTAAAAGCACTTATTCAATGAATCTCTAAACAAATGAGATCCATGGTCCATGGATGGAGCTTTTATTGACTAGGGCTTAAAGATGTGTGTTTCATGGTTGGATATGATAATAAGTTTTATTAAGGCACACATCATATGTCCAAGAATCATGGGACACACATATGTTCTTGTGTTTCCATTTATGTCTAGGATAATAAGTTGCCCAAAAGTTTCCACAATAATTGATGGAATTAACTCACCACATATAAAAATATTTATTTAGCGTCTTTTTGACATTACTTCTGTTTATATTCTCCACTATACCATAGATTGAAATGTTCAAAAACTATTCTAATTCTAATATGTTTAATCCTTTTAATTTTTTAGATCTAGCTATGACCCAAAATGCTATAGTCAAGCTAAGAAGTTATCAATTATCCCCTTATATGTAAGACTATTCTAATCTTAATGAGAGTATGATATTTTCGTTATTTTTCCCATTTTTTAAGTCTTGATGTTTTCGTCGAACAAAAGCATACTCACAAGCACTAGGAGCCGCGCTTCAGCACATAACGATAGTCAGTTAGAGAGTCGCGCGCTATCAGTTTGTATGATCCAGTCTAAGCTGAAATTTATCTCACACTTTTGGCTGGCAATTGGCTTTTATATTAATTATAACGCCCTTTTTTCTAAAAAAGTCACTTACATAAAGCTACCAAAATCTTAGCACACTTAACCTTTTTAATCTCTTTGACTTGGCCACTTTTCAAAATATTATAGCGGAGTTAAAATGTTTAATTTTATTATGTCTTATATATATATAGCTATTTAAAATTTTTGAAGTGTCACATGCAGAATGCAAATAAGTAATTCAAATAAACATTCAAAAAATATTCACTTTCACCACTTAAATACAAACTAATAGTTAAAATTAGTAAATTTAGCCTTCTGATTCTTAATCATGATTAAAGGATTGCATCAATGCTTAGCTGGCAAAAACCATACTATGGAATTAAAAAATATAAAAATAATATAAAAATGGGACAGCATTAGTAATCTCAACTTCAAAGTACAATGGCATTTAATGGGTGTCTTTTCAGAAGGACCCCACAAAGCAACAACATGGGCAAAGAGTAACTCATGAGCACATTTATATTTTATATAGTAAAGGGCTTTGTAATGTTATTATATATATATATATATATATAGAGAGAGAGAGAGAGAGAGAGAGAGAGAGAGAGAGAGAGTTTGATTGGGCTACTATCGGTAGTAAACTGCTCGATTTACTACCAATTTATTTTTGATGATAGAGCTTCCAAATCGACGATCGGCACCGTTGAACATGATCTGGACCATTTAAATTATCTAGAAATTAAATTTTATGATTTTTTGGCATCACTAACTGAACGATCAAAGGGTCACAAAATCTATAATTTTAATGGCCGATATGGTGTGTTTGCTCGTTTAAGGATATAGAAGAGTTCAAATCAACTAAATTTTTGTTAAAAAATTCTTTAAACTATTTAAAATAAGATCTAGACTCTAGATCTCAAATATAAAAATTGTATCATCACTTTTTGAAAGATATTCATTTCCAGCCATTCATTTTTCTATTCACTTGATGGACAAGAGAACACTATCGAAAATGTGTGAAATTTGATTTCCATATGGTTTAAATAGTTTAGATCATGTTTAACGGTACCGATCATCAATTTGGAAGCTCTATCATCGAAAATAAATCGGTAGTAAACCGAGCCGTTTACTACCGATAGTATTCTAGCAAAACACTCTCTCTCTCTCTCTCTCTCTCTCTCTCTCTCTCTCTCTCTCTNCGAATAGGTTGAATTTTTGATAGAAAATTCTATTCACTATCTAGATAAAGATCAATAACTCTAATCTTAAATTGAAGGATCCGATCATCCATTTTAGGACGTCGTTCGATTTTGACCGTTCATTTTATGCCCGTTTGATAGACTTTATTATGATTTCGAAAAATTACGAAATTTATTTTCTAAAAGTTTCAAATACTTAGATCATATTTAACGAAGTGGATCATCGATTCAGAAGTTCCATCATCAAAAACAACTTATGAGTACGAAGAGCTCTATACTCATAAGAGTATAGTAGCCCTATTCTCTCTCTCTCTCTATATATATAATCAATTCATGTTCGGATTCGAAGCAGCAACTCGAAAATTCCCCAGGAAAGATTCTGTAGTTCTTACTCTTTTTCTTTATTTTCCTAATTTTGCAATAGACATCATACACGAATCCAAATCCATTGAGTTTCCGTTTTTAATATTCATTTTCCTAATTTTGCAATAGATATCATACACGAATCCAAATCCATTGAGTTTTCATTTTTAATATTCATATTCAAAACTATGTCTGTTTTGCATCTTATAAATTCACTCCGTTCGAATTCGAATTCGAATAAAACTTTAAGTATCCGTATCCATTGACATCTTTGTCATCAACCAACAAAACGAGATATTTTTTGTAATGTACAAATAGTAACTGAAACTTTTATAGCAAATAAATACGTATTTTTATTCTTTTGCAGGGATTTAGAAGTACAAATTTATGGATTTTAAAATAATGTAAAAATGCATGGAGACCCACCTCAAACAATATAAGTTTCATTTTGTTTTGGACTAATTGCCTATATATCCCTGCAAAAGAATAAAAATACGTATTTATTTGCTATAAAAGTTTCAGTTACTATTTGTACATTACAAAAAATATCTCGTTTTGTTGGTTGATGACAAAGATGTCAATGGATACGGATACTTAAAGTTTTATTCGAATTCGAATTCGAACGGAGTGAATTTATAAGATGCAAAACAGACATAGTTTTGAATATGAATATTAAAAATGAAAACTCAATGGATTTGGATTCGTGTATGATATCTATTGCAAAATTAGGAAAATGAATATTAAAAACGGAAACTCAATGGATTTGGATTCGTGTATGATGTCTATTGCAAAATTAGGAAAATAAAGAAAAAGAGTAAGAACTACAGAATCTTTCCTGGGGAATTTTCGAGTTGCTGCTTCGAATCCGAACATGAATTGATTATATATATAGAGAGAGAGAGAGAATAGGGCTACTATACTCTTATGAGTATAGAGCTCTTCGTACTCATAAGTTGTTTTTGATGATGGAACTTCTGAATCGATGATCCACTTCGTTAAATATGATCTAAGTATTTGAAACTTTTAGAAAATAAATTTCGTAATTTTTCGAAATCATAATAAAGTCTATCAAACGGGCATAAAATGAACGGTCAAAATCGAACGACGTCCTAAAATGGATGATCGGATCCTTCAATTTAAGATTAGAGTTATTGATCTTTATCTAGATAGTGAATAGAATTTTCTATCAAAAATTCAACCTATTCGAATTTTTTTATACCGTTAAACTAGCAAGTATCCTATACCCGCTGTTAAAAATTGTCAGTTTTGTGACGTTTTGATCGTAAGGTAAATGATGTCGAAAAATTATAAAATTTGATTACTAGAAGTTTTAAATGCTCTAGATAACGTTTAACGGTATGAATCATCAATTCGAAAGTTCTATCATCGAAACGGACTTATGAGTACGAAGACGATTGTACTCATAAAAGTATAGTAGCCGGACTATATATATATATATATATAGTCCAGCTGCTATACTATCGGTAGCACGGGACCTCCCGTGCTACTTCGATGATGCGGCTTCCAAATCGACGATCGGCTCCGTTAGACTTGATCTACACTATTAAAAGTATTTCAAAATCCACTAGTTTTGAGCTTTTGCAAAAGTGGGCTACCTTTTTCGATTTTGTAGATTCGGTCCGAATTTTCAGCAAATCGACCAAAATACCCCTGTACCTTTTTCTCTCTCTCTCTTTTTTTTTTCTCGCATTCTTTTTTTTCTCTTCGAAGAAGGCGGAGGCGGAAATGGCCGCCTCGCCTGTACCCCTCACTTCCTCGCCCTCACTCGTATACCCCCCGCTCTCCTCGCCTCTGACCCTGTCGAGACCGCGCTGTAACTCTTTTTTTTTTTTTTTTTTTTT